>NC_090649.1:62359512-62659512 GCF_040937935.1 Hyperolius riggenbachi
ATAATAATAATAATAATAATAATATGGGAGGACATTAGACTATGGTAGGATTAGATTGTGAGCTCCTCTGAGGACAGTCAGTGACATGACTATGTACACTGTAATGTGCTGCAGGAGATGTAAGTGCTATATAAATACATAATAATATGGTAAGCCATTAGACTAGGACTATGGTAGGATTAGAGTGTGAGCTCCTCTGAGGACAGTCAGTGACATGATTATGTTCTCTGAAATGTGCTGCAGAAGATGTCAGTGCTTTATAAATACATAATAATAATAATAATAATAATAATATGGGAGGACATTAGACTATGGTAGGATTAGATTGTGAGCTCCTCTGAGGACAGTCAGTAACATGACTATGTTCTCTGTGACCTGACTATGTTCTCTGTAAAGTGCTGCAGGAGATATCAGTGCTATATAAATACATAATAATATGGTAGGACATTAGACTAGGACTATGGTAGGATTAAAGTGTGAGCTCCTCTGAGGACAATCAGTGACATGACTATGTACTCTGTAAAGTGCTGCAGAAGAAGATGTCAGTGGTATATAAATACATAATAATAATATAATAAGAATATTATAATAATATTATAATAATAATAATAATAATAATAATAATAATAATAATAATAATAATAATAATATTATGGTAGGGCATTAGGCTAGGACTATGGTAGGATTAGAGTGTGAGCTCCTCTGAGGACAATCAGTGACATGACTATGTACTCTGTAAAGTGTTGCAAAAGACGTAGCTACTCGGATTCAAAATGTAAATTATACAGCGGTGACCATGGGAGATGGGGGTTAACTTACCCATAAATCTGTGGGATCCTATGCATTCCATTTGCGTCATACGCAACGTGTGACGCGTTCCCCACGCCAGTATCACGCTTTCTCCTTCAAGCTAGAAGAAGGAAGTGCGGTAGTGACATGAAATGTGTCACACATTGCGTGTGATGTGAATGGAATGCATAGGACCCCACAGAATAATGGGTAAGTTGACCCCCATCTCCCACGGTCAGTGCTGTATAATTTAGATTTCGAATCCAGGTAGCTACTCAAAAGACCATCCCTGCTTAAAAGTACCTTTTAAGGGATGTACAATAGATGGGGGGGAGGGGGGTAAGACAAGCAGGGAGAATGGAGATTGTGATGGGGAAATGGAGGACAGCAAGAAGTGTGGGAAAGGCAGGGGGAGGACACAAGAGGGGAAAAAAGAAAAAGGAAGGGTGGGAGATAAAGAGATGGAGGAACAGACTGTGTGGAAAGTGAGAAATCTCACAAGGGCTATCCAGTTTGGCAGGAACATCACACCACGAACATGATGCACAGTACAGGAGAGGGGGCAGAGAAAGGAGAGCACACGCTGGGAGCAGAGAGAGGACAGGAAGTATTCAGCAGTAATCATCTTCTCTTTGTCGGGAGCTGCCTCTCTCTGCTCCGCTAACTTCACACACATCGCCTATCATCTCCTGGCTCTCCTGCAGTAAAAAAGTCACTCACTCACCGTCTGTGTCACTAGATTTGGCTGCAGCTACGCACGCAGACTCTTGTTCTCTATGCTCCATCCACCATAAGCCCCAGCGGCAGCAGCAGGGCTCCATGCAGCCAATCAGGAGGGAGATGTGAGCTGAGCAGCAGAGAGGTGAATGGGACGAGAGTTTCCTACTACTGTACGGTGCTGGCTGCTAGTGTTGGGCGAACACCTAGATGTTCGGGTTCGCGAACATCGCCGCGATGTTCGGGTGTTCGCGCCGAACTCCGAACATAATGGAAGTCAATGGGGACCCGAACTTTCGTGCTTTGTAAAGCTTCCGTACATGCAACATACCCCAAATTTGCAGGGTATGTGCACCTTGGGAGTGGGTACAAGAGGAAAAAAAAATATTTGAAAAAGTGCTTATAGTTTGAGAAAATGGATTGTAAAGTTTCAAAGGAAAAACTGTCTTTTAAATGTGGAAAATGTCATGTTTCTTTGCACAGGTAACATGCTTATTGTCGCCATGCAGTCATAAATGTAATACAGAGAAGCAGCAGAGATGTAATACAGACAAGCAGCAGAACACGTGATGGAACAGGAGGAGGCGCAGGAGGAGAAGGCCACGCTTTTTGAGACACAACATCCCAGGCCTTGCATGAGGACAAATAGCGTGCGGATATAGCAATGCTTTTTGCCGCCATGCAGTCATAAATGTAATGCAGATGAGAGGTTCAATAAACAGGGACCGGAAACGCTAACCCATCATAGATGGTCATTGTTCATGTTACTTGGTTGGGGTCCAGGAGTGTTGCGTAGTCGTTTCCAATCCAGGATTGATTCATTTTAATTTGAGTCAGACGGTCTGCATTTTCTGTGGAGAGGCGGATACGCCGATCTGTGACGATGCCTCCGGCAGCACTGCAACAGCGTTCCGACATAACGCCGGCTGCCGGGCAAGCCACCACCTCTATTGTGTACATTGCCAGTTCGTGCCAGGTGTCTAGCTTCGATACCCAATAGTTGAAGGGTGCAGATGGATTGTTCAACACAGCTACGCCATCTGACATGTAGTCCTTGACCATCTTCTCCAGGCGATCGGTGTTGGAGGTGGATCTGCACGCTTGCTGTTCTGTGGGCTGCTGCTGCATGGGTGTCATAAAATGTTCCCACTCCAAGGACACTGCCGATACCATTCCCTTTTGGGCACTAGCTGCGGCTTGTGTGGTTTGCTGCCCTCCTGGTCGTCCTGGGTTTGCGGAAGTCAGTCTGTCGGCGTACAACTGGCTAGAGGAGGGGGAGGATGTCAATCTCCTCTCTAAAGTCTCCACAAGGGCCTGCTGGTATTCTTCCATTTTGACCTGTCTGACTCTTTCTTCAAGCAGTTTTGGAACATTGTGTTTGTACCGTGGATCCAGAAGGGTATAAACCCAGTAATTGGTGTTGTCCAGAATGCGCACAATGCGTGGGTCGCGTTCAATGCAGTCTAGCATGAATTGAGCCATGTGTGCCAGAGTCCTGCCAGAATCCTCATCATCCTCTTGTGAGCGTTGTGATAGTTGTTGTGATGCATCATAGTCGTCACCTTCTTCCTGGTCTGCTTCTGCTGACCATTCACGCTGAATTGTGGAAGTCCAACGTGCACCGCTCTGGCCCTCGTCAGTGGTGGCAGGAAATTCCTGCTCCAACTCCAGCTGTTCCTCCTCCTCTTCTTCGTCATAGCTGCTGGGGCCAGCGTTTCCTGATGCGGATGGCCTGATGTTGGTACCATCACGCTGATAGTTTTCTCCTTCAGATTCCCCCAGTTGCATCATGACAGCTGTTTCCTTGATTTTCAACATTGACCTCTTCAGTAAACACAGCAGTGGTATGGTAATGCTGACTGAAGAGTTGTCACTGCTCACAAGCAACGTGGATTGCTCAAAATTGTGGAGGACTTGGCAGAGGTCCAACATGTTGGCCCAATCTGATACACAGAAGCTTGGCAGCTGTCCAGATGCGCCTCGGTACTGCGCCGCCATGTACTGGACCACTGCACTCTTCTGCTCGCAAAAGCGGGCTAGCATGTGCAGCGTAGAATTCCAGCGTGTAGGGACATCACACAGCAAGCGATGGTGGGGGAGATTGAAGCGCTCCTGCATCTTGGCGAGTGCCCCCGAAGCAGTACTGGAATTTCTGCAATGTTTGGCCACTCGTCGCACCTTCAACAGAAGATCGGCCACGCCTGGGTATGTCCTCAGGAACCGCTGAACTACTAGGTTCATCACGTTCGCCAGGCAAGGGATGTGTGTCAGCTTAGCCAACCTTAAAGCGCGAATGAGATTACTCCCATTATCACACACAACCATGCCCGGTTTCAGGTCCAGCGGTGCCAGCCACAAATCCGTCTGTTCCTTTATTCCCCTCCAAATTTCCTCCCCTGTGTGCTGCTTATCCCCAAGGCAGATCAGCTTCAGCAACGCTTGCTGACACATGCCAACAGCTGTGCTGCACTGCTTCCATTATCCTACTGCTGCTGGGTTAGCGTTTCCGGATGAGGTACAGCTTTGAGATGCGTTGGAGGAGAAGGAGTCAGAGAGGTAGGTGCTGCTGCTGTTAACCAGTGGGAGGGACGGCGGTGCAGCTGTTTGCGGCGTGGGCAACACCCACGCCGTAGTAGGCGAGGAATCGCTGCCAGGCTCCACAAGGTTCACCCAGTGCGCGGTAAGGGAGATGTATCGACCCTGGCCGAACGCACTCGTCCAGGTGTCAGTGGTGAGGTGAACCTTGCAGGCAACTGCATTCTTCAAGCTTCGGGTTATTTTGCTGACCACATGCTCATGCAACTCAGGCACTGCAGAGCGCGCAAAGTGGTAGCGGCTGGGAACCACGTAACGTGGGATGGCCACTGACATCATGCCCTTGAAGAGGTTTGTCTCCACCACTCGATATGGCAGCATTTCGCAGGCCAGAAGCTTGGCTATGCTGGCTGTTACTGCCACGGCCCGGGGGTCATTTGCTGGCAATTTTCTCTTGCGCTCAAACATCTCAGAGACAGACAACTGAATCGTAGGGCTGCACACTGAAGGGCTGTTGGTTGTGTTTGATGAACACTGGGAGACCTCAAGAGCACTACTCCGGAAAGTGACAGTGTCAGCGTCTGATGTTTGTGAATGTTGTGAACCACGCAATGGCTGGGCTACTGCTGCTGCTGAGGCGGGTCTGGTGGTGAGTCTGGTGACCCCAAGGGAGGCAGTGTTGCTGGTACCCTGTCCTGCCGCGTTTGCCCACAGAGTGGGATGTTTGGATAGCATGTGGAGGCTCATGCTGGTGGTGGAGAGGTTGTTAATACTTTTCCCCCTGCTCAGGCGGGTCTTGCACACCTTGCAAATCGCCATAGTACCATCCTCAGTGCAGTCTTCAAAGAAAGCCCAGACTTTGGAGCACCTGCCTTGCTGGCGATTTCTGTTTGCGCCTCTTTTGCCTCTCACTTGAACTTCCACGCTTGTGGTGCCTGAAATTGCGCGCCGCCTACCATGTGGCACAAGGCGAACTCGTGCAGCAGTGGGTTCTTCAACAGACTCATCTGTGCTGCTGCTACGACGGCGATGTTCTCGTTCACAAACAAAATCTGGGTCTATGTCCACATTGTCCATACCCTCCTTCCATCTCCTGAAACTCGTCATATGTCATTGTGGGGGGCCGCCGCCGTGGAGTAGAGCTCCCCAGAACAACCTCTGCGCAGCTCACTCCAACGTCGTCTTCCAGATCTTGTCGGCCGACCTCCTGCAATTGCAACCCCTCCTGCCCAACTTGCTCTGGGATTTGGGTTTCCGAGTCCTCCTCGGACTCGCCTTGTATTTCAGTGCGCGGTGCATTTCCCACAGTTAATGGTTGTGAATCCGGGCACAACATTTCTGGCTGTTCCTCCATTGACCTTTGAAAGGTGGAAGTTTGTTGGGCTGGGAATAGCTCCTGCGAATACCCCATTGTGTCCTGAGGTAATTCATCGGACTGGTTATCTGGCAGTTGTGTGCGTGGTGTCGCTGCTGGTTGTGTCAGCTTTGTGCCCACTGGCTCCTTGTAACTGGCTGAGGACTCGGACCTCGTGCGTGATGTGCTGGTGCTGCTTAACCCACTGCTGGACGCTTGGGCGGTATTGAGTGGGTTTTCTTGGGTGCTCCCCTGTGGCCTGTACGTCAACCATCAGGGGAAACACCTCTTCCCTTGCCCCTCCCTCTTTCACCGGATTTCTTCCTCATTTCACTTATCCTTAAAGTACACGCTGACTGGCAGCATTACAGTGGCAGTACAGAAATGCTATACAGTGGTGGGTGAGCGGTGTACCACTATTCCCAGCAGCGACACAGAGCACAATGCTATACAGTGGCGGGTGAGCGGTGTACTACTGTTCCCAGCAGACACAGAGTGGCAGTAAACACAATGCTATATAGTGTGGCTGAGCGAGGTACACAGAGTGGCAGTAAACACAATGCTATATAGTGTGGCTGAGCGAGCAGTGTACTACTATTCCCAGCAGACACAGAGTGGCAGTAAACAGAATGCTATATAGTGTGGCTGAGCTAGGTACAGAGTGGCAGTAAACAGAATGCTATATAGTGTGGCTGAGCGAAGTACACAGAGTGGCAGTAAACAGAATGCTATATAGTGTGGCTGAGCGAGCGGTGTACTACTATTCCCAGCAGCGACACAATGACTGGGGGGACCCTGGCTTGCATGGCTGGAGCGCGAACTACCCTGCCTGCCTACCCAAAGCTAAACCCACAGACAAATGGCGGAGATATGACGTGGTTCGGGTATTTATTTATAACCACGTGACAGTTTGGCCAATCACAGCGCTAGCCGAACGTTCGGGGAACGTTCGGCCATGCGCTCTTAGTTCGGCCATGTGGCCGAACGGTTTGGCCGAACACCATCAGGTGTTCGGCCGAACTCGAACATCACCCGAACAGGGTGATGTTCTGCAGAACCCGAACAGTGGCGAACACGGTTCGCCCAACACTACTGGCTGCCAGCTAGATTATCGTCATAGGAAGGAGCCAGGAGGTTGTCAGACCTGGCTGGGAGGAGGGGGGGGATTTTCTCATTTATGCGCCCCCTTGTGAGGTGAGTGACAAAGGGAGCCTATAGCAGCTGCCCTATGTGCACGCCTCCAGATCCGCCTCTGTGGGTATTAAAAGACACACACACACACACACACACACACACACACACACACACACACACACACACACACACACACACACACACACACACACACACACACACACACACACACACACACACACACACACACACACACACACACACACACACACACACACACACCCCGGAAAAAATGGGAAAAATGTGCGTGGCCATAACTTGCGGCATGCTTTGCGCGCCGCGGCAAAAAATGGGCGTGGTCATGACCAGATGAAGGCTGAGATAACTGTAATTTAAAGTATTAGCTAGTATAGTTGCCCCCAGTATAGCTAGTACAGTTGCCCCCAATGAAGTTAGTATAGTTGCCCACAGTATAGCTAGTATAGTTGCCCCAGTATAGCTAGCTAGTTTAGTTGCCCCCAGTATAGCTAGCTAGTTTAGTTGCCCCCAGTATAGCTAGTATGGTTGCCCCAGTATAGTTGCCCCCAGTATAGCTAGTATAGTTGCCCTCAGTATAGCTAGTATAGTTGCCCCAGTAGTATAGTTGCCCCCGGTATGGGGGAAGCTTGGAAGGACGGGTGGCGGAGAGGGGGGCCAGACCCCCCACCTCCCTCACCTGGGTCCCCTCCTTCTGGCGCTTCCCCCCTCCTAATTAGCAGCAGCTTTAGATATGCGGGCTGGAGTGGACAGAGAGGACTTACCTGCTTCCTGGCGATGGCGCACACATCATCCTCACGTGATGCTGGTCTCCGACTTCTGTCGCTCACTACGCTTCCGCTAATCAGGAAGCACAGTGGGCGGTGGAGAAGGCGAAAAGCAGCGTCACGTGACAATGACGCTGTGCGCCTTCGCCTGGAACGCAGGAAGCAGGTGAGTAAGTCCTCTCCGCCCGCATATCTAAAGCTGCTGCTAATTAGGAGGGGGTAAGCGCCAGAAGGAGGGGACCCAGGTGAGTGAGGTGGGGGGGTCCGTAACCCCTCCCCGCCGCTTTCCCCACCACCCCTCCATTCTGTGTTGCTTCCCCCTCCTGCACAAGCCTCTGTGGGAGGCCTTGATGACACCCCCTGGGGCACCTGACGCCCGGAGCGGGGCGCCCCCTGCCGCCCCATGGTAGGAACGCCACTGGTGTGTCCGCTCCCCCTGCATGCCTCAGCTCCCTCCTCTGTCTCTCCTGCACCATCGTGTAGCATAATGTAGTGTAGCAGCAGCAGCTGGCTTACCTAATCATGGTGCCCACCGGGATTGCAGACCCTCTTGTCCGCACAGCTCGCTCTAGTGATGGCTTGTACTGTTTATCAATACAAGCCGTTCACTAGAGCGAGCCGCATGGAGGGGAAGGGGACCTGCAATCCCCACAGGTGCCATGAGTAAAGGGAACCTAAACTGAGAGGTATATGGATATTTCCTTTTAAACAATACCAGTTGCCTGGCAGTCCTGCTGATCTTTGGCTGCAGTTGTGGCTGAATCACACACCTGAAACAAGCATGCAGCTAATCCAGTCTGACTCCAGGCAGAGCACCTAATCTGCATGCTTGTTGAGGGGGTGTGGCTAAAAGTATTCGAGAAACAGGATCAGCAGGAGAGTCAGGCAACTGGTATTATTTTAAAAGGAAAAACCCATATCCTTCTCAGTTTAGGTTTCCTTTAAAGAGACACTGAAGCGAAAACAAAAAATGATGATGATATAATGATTTGTATGTGTAGTACAGCTAAGAAATAAAACATTAAGATCAGATACATCAGTCTAATTGTTTTCAGTACAGGAAGAGTTAAGAAACTCCAGTTATCTATGCAAAAGAGCCATTAAGCTCTACGACTTTCAAAGTCGTGGAGAGGGCTGTCTTCTGACTTATTATCTCAACTGTTAGTGAACAATTTTCTTTTTATCTGCCAGAGGAGAGGTCATTAGTTCAGACTGCTCTGAAAGACTCATTTTGAATGAAGGTTGTGTAATCTGCACATATTATAGAATGATGCAATGCTAGAAAAAAAAAAAAACTCTATACCTGAAAAAAAATGAGAATATTTTCTTTGCTGCTAATCTTCTAGCAATTATTCATAGTACGCAACCAATTCATCATATATTTTTTTTCCGCTTCAGTGTCTCATTAAGTAAGCCAGTTGCACAGGAGGACACATGGGGATACAAAAGTACACAGGACACATAAGGGACACAGGAGGATACATGAAGGACAGGCGGAAACCAGGAGGAGGAACCTGTACAAGATGCTCCTGGAATATGGATGCACCAGGTTTATTATATTTTTTTTTTTTTCCAGAGGCTGCCAACATTGGATCACGGCCCATGGGTTTGCTTTAATATGTGTAAAATGTGTATGCAGAACTTGGGTCAAGTAGAGGTAGGGGGAAGCGATGCACACCATAGGGCATAGCCCATGGGGTTCTGGGTGCTCTGGCCAATGGTAACAGATAACCACTAGATCAGAACTCCACTTCACCACTAGGTCAGTACTCCAATCAGAAATATAATGTCGGGCGTGGCCTACGCAGCAGAGAAGACGGACGCGCTGTAGCCGAGCTCCCGCTCCAGTGCAGAACATAAGCGGCCAAAAGCATCTCCTCACCGCAGAGAACCGAGCCCGGGATGGCAGAGGAAGAAGCCATGGATACTGCCGGCACAAATAAGCGGAAGAAATCCCCGCAACCACCCAAGAAGCTCCTAGATTTCTTCCAGCCGCGAGGCAGCCGCCGCCCCACTCAGGCCCAAGATGGCGCCGACCCAGCCGCTCCCCAGCGACGAACAGATGACCCCAGCTGCGGAAAAGCAGCTCACCGCTCAGAAGCAGAGCGACCAGACGCATCTCCCTCAGACAGCCCAGCTAAGTCCAGACCACGGAGAGACGTATCACAAGAGCGGGTAAGCCCTTCTCCAACCTCGCTACTCACTGTATCAGGCCCACTCTCTATTGAGGCGTTCCCAGCGGCAGACACCCCAGCCACGCAGGCCTTCATTAAAGAGATTCTTATGACTTTTAGATCTTCCCTTCTCGCAGACATGGCTGTCATAACAGGCAACTTGCAGTCTGAAATCAATGAGCTGGGGGACAGAGTAAACCACACAGAGGATGCTATAGGAAACCTCATTAGAGAGCATAATGCTGTGGTAGATTCCTCCACATCCCAATCTACTGACATTGAATGGCTGAAGGCTAAGGCAGCAGATATGGAGGATCGAAACCGCCGCAACAATTTAAAATTTAGGGGAATCCCTGAACAGATCCAACCCACTGATCTCAAGCACTACCTGCAGACTCTCACTAAAGCAATCTTGCCGGACACCCCGGAGATAGAACTTACAATAGATCGGGCCCATCGCCTCCCTAAACCGCAATACCTACCTGATTCAACCCCAAGAGATGTGATAGCCCGCTTTTTATTTTACCAGGTAAAAGAAGACCTGCTAACAGCTACACGCAAAGCCGGCGCTCTTCCTGAGCCGTATGCTAACATCCATCTTTTTGCTGATCTATCTGCCCACACTTTGCAACAAAGGAAAGCTTTACAGCCCTTCACCAAAGCACTTAGAGATCTCTCAATACAATATAAATGGGGCTTCCCTACCAAATTGCTTTTTTCATACAACAACAAGCTTTACGCTGTAGCGTCCTCTGATACAGGATACAAACTCTTCAAACAGCTCCGTATCTCTGTCCCAGAAACTTCCGCTTCACCCCCCTACCATCCTGGAGGATCTAAGCTGCTGCATGAATGGCGTACCCAAAAGAAGAAATAATTATCCACAAGGAGGCAATAAACAGCTACGTATTTCTGCACTGAAAGGCCAGCACTCTGTAAACTTTCAGAGTCACTACTTCCCCCCTAGAGTCTGAAGTGTGAGCCTCTGAACTATGCCACACTTACCTCAGTGCTATATAGAGAGGAGTATTTTACTCCTATACTTCATTTTTAGAATACCTTTTTGTTACAACTTGTATGGTTTTCTGATAACGCTAGTGTGTATATATTTGCTCATGCTCAAAATGTTCACTATCAATCTGACTTACAGTAGCTCCAACATTTATACTGCCTACAATGTTTTTGAAATGCATATTACTGCCAAAGAGATAACACGTGTCCATGGGGCAATAATTATTTTAAAGATATATGACCCCCTTACAGTTTTATTGTATTTCGATAAGCAGCCACCATCATTACAATGCCTTTAAATATTTCTTCATACAATGTTCGAGGCCTTAATTCCCCGTACAAGAGACATCTATTTTGGTCTGAGGTTAAAAAATTCAAATCACACATTATATTCGCACAAGAAACACACCTACTAGAAAAACATACCGGCCTTTGCAAACACCTCTCCTACCCGATAATATATCATAGCACATTTTCAAAAAAAAAAAGAGGAGTGTTAATGGCCTTTCATAGTGATCTTAAAGTGGAACCTAAATCTGTCACTCTAGACCCGCAAGGGAGATATATAATCTTTGTAGGCCTCATCAACAATGAATTACTAACCCTGGTAGCTATCTATAGCCCTAACTCCGCCCAACGAACATTCCTCCAAAAATTATGCTCAAAGATTAAACCACTGCAACAAGGCCGCCTCCTAATCGGAGGAGATTTTAATGCCTGCCCCTCTAAGCTAGACACATCCGCCAAAAAACCCCAGCAAGCCATTCTTATAGATAAGCAAATGAGATGGAATGATCTTTATGACCCATGGAGAATATTACACACTTCAGAAAAAGACTACTCCTTTTTCTCACATGTACATAAAACTCATACCAGAATAGATCTCTTTTTAACTGACAAAATTCTACTGCAAAAAGTTTTAAATGTATCTATAGGCCTAAAAACCTGGTCTGACCATGCGCCTGTACACATCTCACTTGACGATAATCTTGCTTTAAACAAGCCATATTTTTGGAGACTCAATAACACATTGTTATTGAACAAATCCTTTCAAGATAAGTTAACCTCTGAGATTAGAGAATTCTTTGAACTCAATAGCACCCCCAATATGGCCCTAACATCTATTTGGTCTGCCCACAAAGCAACAATTAGAGGCAAGCTGATAAAACAGGGAACCTTTATCAAAAAAGTAAGGACGGAAAAATATGACAATTTGCTGAAACAAATCAGTGAAAAAGAAAAAGCTCATAAAATAGCGTCCACGGTAGAAAATGAGCGAGCCCTATTTAACTTAAGACAAGAGCTTAAAGTACTACTACAGGACCAATACCTATATTTACTACAGAAGTTTAAATCCAATTCATACTATCAAGGTAATAAGGCGGGGAAACACCTAGCCAAAATGTTAAAATATAGGCAAGCCAAATCTAAAATACATAATCTAATCCACCCGACAACGAAGGAAAATGTAACTAATCCAAAACAGATAGCAGATATGTTCTGCGATTACTACGCCAAACTCTACAATTTAATTTCTGACAAAACTATCATTCACCCAACAGAGGAAGCTATTACATCATTCCTGGGCTCCATAAATCTTCCCCAACTATCTTCCCTCCAACTGGAAGAATTAAACTCCCCCTTCTCAACTTCAGAAATTAACAAGGTAATTAACGCTTTAAAACATAATAAATCGCCAGGTCCTGATGGTTTCAGCAATGAGTATTACACAATTTTCTCAGACACTCTCTCCCCCTTCCTTACGGAATTATTCAATGACATAGCTAAATCAGCCTCACTTCCATCGGAATACTTAGAAGCTCTCATAACAGTTATACCAAAACCAGGAAAGGCCCCAACTGAAATGGGAAACTATCGCCCCATATCTCTACTCAACTCTGACGTGAAAATTTACGCTAAGCTCCTGGCTAAAAGATTGATGAATGTCACCCCCTCTCTCTTAGCATTAGATCAAGTGGGATTCACTAAAAATCGTCAGGCTTCTGACGCAACCAGGCGCATGGTCAATATCCTGAGACACATAGAGCTCTGTCGGAGGCCTTCTCTGCTCCTTACTTTGGATGCTGAGAAGGCCTTCGACAGAGTTCATTGGCAATTCCTGAAAGCGACCCTCTGCAAATTTGGATTCTCAGGTACGATTATATCGGCAATCATGGCGCTATATTCCGCTCCCTCTGCCCGGGTCAACGCAGCTGGATTTATATCTAAACCCTTCAGCATATCTAATGGCACCCGCCAGGGATGCCCCCTATCACCCATTATATTTGTATTAATCATGGAAACCTTGGCCCAAAAAATCCGCTCTAACCCTAACATAACAGGAGTAAAAACCAAAGACTGCACCCATGTTATTAGTCTCTTTGCAGACGATGTGGCATTGATTTTAACTAACCCTTTAACGTCCCTTCAAGCGGTTCTTCAAGAACTCAAAACCTTCTCAACAGTATCTCTATATAAATTAAATAACCACAAATCATACATCCTAGGTCTAAATATACCTCCAAAACTTCATGACCATATATCCCACCAGTTCCCGTTTCCCTGGGCAGAGAGAGCAGTGTCCTACTTGGGCATCCACTTAACGCAAAAAGCGTCAGAATTATATAAATACAACTTTCTTCCTCTCCTGTCTGCAGTCAAACAGGAATGTGAAGGCATGTCCAAAATATGGCTTGCTTGGTCAGGAAAGATTGCAGCTTTTAAGATGCTTACTCTACCAAAAATCTTGTATTTCTTTTGCACGCTCCAAATCCCTATCCAAGCCCAGTGGTTCATAGACATCAGAAAATGTATCAACTCATATGTTTGGGGAGGCAAGAAAGTCAGAACCTCTTTCCAAATTATGACACTACCCAAACAACTAGGAGGAATGGGACTCCCATGCATTAAAACATACTACCACGCTGCAAATTTAGACATGATTAGATTCTGGTGGTCCCCCTCAGCAACTCAACCATGGGTGTCCTTTGAACGTAGTGAGCTGGGGTGTAACCTCAAAGACCTACTCCTTAGCATTCAGATGGGTGCCAAACCCCCTAAATCCCCATACCTATCGATCCAAGCTACCCTGCGTTCATGGGAATATTTCACTAAAAACCCCCCCGACCCCACCGCCTCCACATCAATCAAAGCAGATATAAAGGTCCTCGAACTTCTCTCCCGAGACCTCAATCTCAATCCTTGGGTCAACCATGGCATAATGGACATAAACGACTTGTTTATAGGGAATAAAGTAAAATCCTTCAACTGTTTAGTTCAGACATATAACCTACGTCATACGCAATTATTTGCATACCACAGAGTATTGCACATAATTAAAGGGTTCAAAATAACACCGCCTAAACTCTACCCAAATATCGCAACCATGCTTAACTACAAGGGATACTATAGAGGTGGGTTGGCAGTTTGGTATAAAGCTCTACTGGTACACTCACAAACAGCACTTAATAAATATGCTAATATCTGGACGGACGATCTCCAAACCAATATCTCAAGCCTCCAACTTCTCCAATCCCATAGAGCAATATCGGCCATTTCGAAATGTAACACACATTGGGAGATGATGCGAAAAATATTATACAGGTGGTATATGACCCCACGAAAGATAGCTTCCTTCACACAAGAAGTATCACAGATGTGTTGGAAATGCAACAACCAAATAGGGACCTACGTCCATATGTTTTGGGAATGCCCATTAGTATCAGAACTTTGGAATGAGGTTGAGGGCCTGATATGCCACTCTTTAATGCCAGACTTCCACCTCACTCCACAACTAGCCATTCTCCTAGTGGACTGTAACATCATCCCCCAGACACTACAACCAACTATTTGCCATATTATATTAAGCGCCCTCCACCTAATTACAACTAACTGGAAATCACAAGAAAAATTTGAAATTCCCCAGCTACTAGCCAATGCTAAAGCTAACCTGCTCATGGAATACAAAATTAGAGCCAGACTCTCCCTAACGAATGAGAACTTTAACCCTCAACATTTCTGGTCATTTCTCCAAGTTCCCTGATAAAGATAAAGATAACTCTGCTCCTAGCTACAAGTAAGTGTAGGCAGAGGTCCATTCTCATCACGGGTTCAATCTTAAATCTTAAGAAATATATATACTCCATAGTGTAAACTCTCTCTGGGCTTGTATACACACTCACGTACCAAAACACACCAATCTTCATGGTATACCTCCTGTTATCAGAACGTGTTAATGTTAGGTTCCCTCCTTATAGGGCATGTTTATGTTTATGTTTAGGATATGTGTATGTTTATGATAGGTTTATGATAGGATATGTCAATGTTTATGATACGTTCTTATCGAACTATACCCCCCACCCATTTATGACATTCTGTATCGATACACTCAGGAATGAGCAAGTGCCTGACGGAGGCTCTATAGAGCCACCTGATTCCGCCAGGCAATTCGTAAGAGGTGCCCTCCCCTGTCAGCCCTTAGGGTTCAGTAAATGACGGTTAAGAGGAGCACGATATATCCAAGGCATTATTACTGAGACTGTATGACATGCAGAAATTTCTGTACATCTTTATTGACATTGTATAATACGCATATATAATTGTACAATCTTCTTGCTTGACCTGTTATTTGTTATTCACTTTTTTTTCAATAAAAAACTTTATGATGGAGAAAAAAAAAAAGAAATATAATGTCATTATTGCTGCATAATCAACAGAAAGTGAATGGTATGCAGAACTTAGAACTTGATATAAAATATAGTGTACAGAAGTACAATGTAATTTTACAGAGTAACTTTTTTTCTTTAACCATTAATCTTTAGTATGTATATATACACACCCCTGTAATACTTCATTTGTGGATAAGAGGTGTAGATATACGCATTGTTTACTTACTGCCACTGTTCACGATCGCCACACAGTTTGTTCACCTTTGTCGCAACCAAGCGGTTCTGTGATCATTGAATGAGAAACAGCTGTTCCAAAACCCAATTACAGTGCATGTGATGAATGGGAGCCTACAGCAGTGAGATGCAGGCCCTCATTCACAAGACCGAAAGTAAACATTTACACACACTAGTTCCCATCTACGGTTTACAATACTCGAGAACTGTGAGTAAAAATACCCCCAAATACACAATTGTGTACTACAACGAATATGAATACATTTTATTTATTTTTCAAATTGATTTTCTCAAAAACTACAATGGCTATTTGAATTTTTTTGTGTCTTGTTACCACAGAATGTGGGCCATTTATATCGGTAGGTCGTTCCTAAGTCAGGCATTCGTAAGTCGGGGGCTACCTGTACTTAATAAAGGGGGACTGTCACCCATGTTCTGTTCCAAGAGACTCTTCAACTATACAACTGAATGATTAGTATTTTACCTTGTGAAATGTCAGGTAAGGTCTCTTCACATCTATCATGTGCATATTCCCAATGATCGGCCAGCGTGGTGGTCCAGGAGGATAGTTTGGGTGGACTTTTCTCTTCCTTCCATATACAACTAATGCCAGGAAAGCACAGGTGATGATGGAGAGGACAGTGATGACTGGATCGGTAAAATACATGTCAGTAGTCAAAGCTGAAGTAGGAAATAGAAGATAAATAAATTAGCCAAAATTGTGACACAAATAAATATGTAATGAGTTATGGAAACAAAGTTGAACGACTGATGGGCATATTAACCTCCTTAGCGGTAACCCCGTGTGTGACACGGGGTAAGCCGCCGGAGGGTGCCGCTCAGGCCCTGCTGGGCCGATTTAAATAATTTTTATTTTGCTGGACGCAGCTAGCACTTTGCTAGCTGCGCCAGCACCCCGATCGCCGCCGCCGCGCGCCCGATCGCCGCTATCCGGTGCGGGGCGCGCCCCCCCCAGACCCCGTGCGCTGCCTGGCCAATCAGTGCCAGGCAGCGCCGAGGGTTGGAGCTGGACTCCCAATGACGTCCCGACGTCATCCCGCCCCGTCGCCATGGCGACGGGGGAAGCCCTCCAGGAAATCCCGTTCTTTGAACGGGATTTCCTGATCGGAGATCGCCGAAGGCGATCAATGCGGGCGGGGGGATGCCGCTGAGCAGCGGCTATCATGTAGCGAGCCCTCGGCTCGCTACATGATTTAAAAAAATAAATAAATAAATAAAAAAAAACTGCTGCGCTGCCCCCTGGCAGTATTTTTCATACCGCCAAGGGGGTTAATAAAGAATCAAAAAATATGCCTTGCACATAGTTCCAGAACATACACTACCCTTTCTGCTATGATTACTACCAACATAACATAAATGCCATACACACTGGTCTCTGCACCAATCAAAAGACTGACAGCTGTCACATGGGAAGGAAGCTCATGGCCAAGTTTATAGCGGAATTCTTATTTTACTTTGGAGACTTGCTGGAGTTAAGTGGTTATTAGTGGTGCTTGTAGTGAGTCAATTACGATTACGCAAAATTTAAAGAGAATCTGTACTCTAAAATTCTTACAATAAAAAGCATACCATTCTATTCCTTATTTTCTCCTGTGCCCTTCTGTGCTGTTTCTGCCACTCCCTGCTGCAATCCTGGTTTGTAATGAACAGTTTTAGGCAGTGTTTACAAACAAATGACATGGCTTCTAACCAGAGTATCATAGGCTGAGAACTAGCTTACTGTGTGACTCATGCAGAGCTTGGAGGGGGTGTGTAAAGCCTCTGCCAATGACAAGCAGTGCTGCACATTCCACACATTCCAGCCTCAGCCCGACAGACACAACAGATGAAAGGAGACAGTGCAATTAGGAAAGGCTGCAGTAAGACAGACCACATTAGAACAGTAATAGGAACTTATAGGACAGAAGAAATAAGGCTCAGAATTTTGTTACAGAGTCTCTTTAACCTCCTTGGCGGTAACCCCGTGTGTGACACGGGGTAAGCCGCCGGAGGGTGCCGCTCAGGCCCTGCTGGGCCGATTTTCATAATTTTTGCTTTGCTGGACGCAGCTAGCACTTTGCTAGCTGCGCCAGCACTCTGATCGCCGCCGGCCCCTGCCCGATCGCCGCTATCTGCTGCGGCGCGGGCCCCCCCCCCCCCCTCCAGACCCCAGCGCTGCCTGGCCAATCAGTGCCAGGCAGCGCCGAGGGGTGGCCCGGGACTCCCAATGACGTCCCGACGTCAGTGACGTCGGTGACGTCATCCCGCCCCGTCGCCATGGCGACGGGGGAAGCCCTCCAGGAAATCCCGTTCTATGAACGGGATTTCCTGATCGGAGATCGCCGAAGGCGATCGAAGCGGGCGGGGGGATGCCGCTCAGCAGCGGCTATCATGTAGCGAGCCCTCGGCTCGCTACATGATAAAAAAAAAAAAAATTTAAAAAAAAACTGCTGCGCTCCCTCCTGGCGGTATTTTTCATACCGCCAAGGAGGTTAATGTAATTTTGTTGCAATTATGCATTGTGTAATTGGTAGTAGTATGCATTGTGTAATTGGTAGTAGTATGCTACTTGCAGCATACTACATTTGGGAATTGTAATTATGTCTGTAATTACGCATAATTTGCGTTCAATGAGTAAAAATGTTCACAAGCTAGTGTACAAATGCGTTCATATGCAAAGAAAAAGAAAATCTGCGTTCATCAGCCAGTATACAGCACACACATGACAATTATTTAAATATTCAATGCGAAAAATCTGTTCATATGTATAAAACTGTTCGCGTCCGAAATTACACAAAAATTGTGCTAATATGCATAATTACGGTTAGTGATTATGTGTACATGTACGTTTATGCGAATCCGCAAATTTTGCATTACGATTATAATGCATAATTTTGAATTATGATGCGTAATTATGCATAGGCGTAATTTCTGCCTACCATTACTTATTGAACCCAATTAGCACCTGCAGAGGTTTCAAAGTAGGACATTGTTTTGTGTTCCCTGTAAAGCAATTTGTATGTGATTTTTCATGCATACCAAAAGTAAATTTACATGAAATTTTACATAATTCCTTTTAAATTTGCATGCAAATTCACATTTCAGGTGCAAATTTTGTGTTTCCTTTGACTTTCATCGTACGCAAAAAAAGGCAGAACACTACCGGCAAAGGGAGCACAGCGGGGACCCCATGCGCACTACCCCCACGACTGCCTTTAGTACCAGGACCCGTAGTGGAAGATACAGGCCGAAGGAGGACTGCAAAGGAATGATTAGCCTGAAGGTACCATGAAGCCCCATGTATAATTGTGTACCCAATCAATAATAACAAACCCGTATTTGCTAACAGTAAAATACCCCCCTCATTACATACATTTAAGGTTTTCATAACTATTTCATTTATTTATTTTTTTAACTTTAATTTAACTTTTTTTGCCACTAGATGGCACTTTACACTATCCTGGAAGTTACCAGGAAGTTTTCGACCTTTATTTAAAAAGACTATGAAGCGAGAATAAATCTCGCTTCAGAGCTCATAGTTAGCAGGGGCATGTGTGCCCCCTGCTAAAACGCCGCTAAACGGGGGTCCCTTCACCCCCAAACCCACCCCCGCATATAGTTGGTCGTATAGTTGGTCGTAAATCTTCTCTTCCTGGAGGCAGGGCTAACGGCTGCAGCCCTGCCTCCAGTCGCGTCTATCAGACGCGCATCGCCGCCTCTCCCCCGCCCCTCTCAGTGAAGGAAGACTGAGAGGGGCGGGGGAGAGGCGGAGATACACGTCTGACAGACGCACCTGGGGCAGGGCTGAGGCGGTTAGCCCTGCCCCAATGCGGAAGCGCTCCCCCGCTTTACGGAGGGGATTTGGGGGTGAAGGGACCCCCCCGTTAAGCCGCGGGATAGCGGCGTTTTAGCAGGGGAACACATGCCCCTGCTAACTATGAGGTCTGAAGCGAGATTTATTCTCGCTTCAGACTCTTTAACAAAATTGATTAACTCTTAACTATATTTGTTACTTTCACTTTTGTAAATGAACATGCCTCGTAATTCAAGGCACATTTACGAATTCACAGGCACTTCATTTGGCACTGGGAACACATGTTCCCCTTCACCAAACGCTGACATGGAAATCCCACCCCATATGTGTATCATCAATGGGACATCACAATCTAGCTCAACCGTGAGGCTATATTCACAGTGGGACATTGGCCCAGTGGCATGGGTCCTTGATTGTGCTCTGCGTACACACGTACACTACGTAATGACTGTCAAGAAGTCATGTGAAATGCATCATATCACATCGGCAGCGATCTCCTGACCCTGACCGCTCATCTAGTGCTGAAGAGTGGCGGTCAGGAGACTTCGGGTGTTTCAGGTTGCCAAATTCAAATTTCAACACGAAGGTCAGTGCATCCACTGCTGGGGTTGTGTATTGCAGATTGACAATGAACAAACCTGAACACAGTGATAATGTTCATGTGTGAAGAGGCTCATGGGTAAGCATGAATCTGTTTTGCAGCAAAGTTAGTCCCCCTTTGCTGTCTGCACTGGGAAAAAGACTAGTGTGAACCAAACCTAATCACGCGCGCACACATCCAATTTTGATTGGCCAATTACTGGCCAATTTTATGACCTAGATGTAGTATGAGGCTGGGTGCACACATAGCAGAAATGCTAGTGTTGCTTAAAACGTTGCATTTTTCTCGCTAATGAAAGTCTATGGGCCACAGGGAAAAATACATTTAAAAAAAAAAAACAAAAAAAAAAACACATGCATTTTCTATGCATTTTACAGCATGGCTTTTCAAAAAAGGTGGCTCTGTTGCATAATATGCAGGAACGCTGCCAAAATGCACACAATGAAAGTCAATGGGAACGCAACGGTATGCATTTTATATGCGTTTTTGCATTAAAAAAAAATGTTAAGCGATGCATTTTTTTTCTTACTGTTGTCTTCCTAGTGATTTGCATGAAATGCAAATGAAAAACGCATGAAAAACGCATATACGTTTTGTAGTAGCGAACCACAAACGCATAAAACTATCAACACACTACATTTGTAGACTAAAAATATGAAAAATCGGTATTGCTACCTGTATTGATCCTGTAGCCTAGGATCACGTAACATCTTTATTAGAGATCTCCAATGAGATGCTGATGATTCTGCCACGCAAAATGGATGAAAAACGCATTGCAAATGCACCCAAAACGCTAAATAAAAGCCCACAAAATTAATATAAACCATGCTATAAAACGCAGCCTTTTATGCTATGTGTGAACCCAGCCTGAGAGCTTTCCTACACCATGGGCCTGATTCACAAAGCGGTGCTAACAGTTAGCACGCTAGTGAAAAGCCCTTTATCACGCCTAAACTCAGTTTAGGCGTGATAAGTTTAGGCGTGATAAGTTTTTAGGCATGATAAGTTTTTAAGCGTGATAAGTTTTTAGGCGTGATAAGTTTAAGCACCAACTGGGTTAGCACTGCAGTGCACAGCTGATCAAAAGTTTTGCGCTAGCAAAGTCTGGTGCACTTTGCATAGAGTTTAATGGCGCTGCTTTGCGTGCAATCTAAACTTATCATGTCTAAACTTATCATGCCTAAACTGAGTTTAGGCATGATAAAATGGTTATCACGCCTAAAGTCTTTAACTAGGTTATCACCGCTTTGTGAATCGAGCCCTATTTGTTCCTAGTATACAAAATCTGTCTGCCCTCATACTGCATGGGGGTGATAAAATTAGCCTATCATTGGCTAAGCAAAACTGGCTGTGCTCACACAAGGGAATTGTGTTGCATACCCTGTAAAATCAGCATAGCTACACAGTGGAAGGGAAAACGGGCATTGTGCGATGCAGTCAAGCAATCAGTTTATGAAAAGTATGCTTCACTCTGATTATAAAACGGGCATTTTGTCCGCTACCACACAGCATACCTTGTGTTATTCCTTCGGGTTCTGTTGCACTGCTGGAGTACAGATGTGAACGCACCATTACAATAATATTGCATTCCCTTTGCTACGCAATTACAAATAAAACTCGAAAAATTTGAATATTGTGCAAAAGTCCATTTCTTTCTGTAATTCTTAAAAGGTGAAGCTAATCTATGAAATAGGGAACCCTTTGCAGGTGTTTTGGATGAATTAGCTGATTAGAGTCTGACACTTTGAGCCTAGGATATTCAATATTTTCACAATATTCTAATGGTCTGAGGTTTTGATTTTGGGGTTTTCAAATAGAGAAAAAACAGAATTGTGCCTTCTTAAAACAAAAGGTATTTGCGATTTTTCAGGTTGGTGTGTGCTTCGGCGGTGTCCCATAGTGCTTCACTGCAGAATATGCAATTAATTTGCTTTGTTGTCCCTGCATTCAAAACATCTCCCGAACCGCTGGAATGCAGTGATGCAGGGTCAGGCTGAGGCAGAGGCGAGAGAGGCTCCAGCCTCAGGGCGCAGTGTAGGAGGGGGCGCACAACTCACTCAGCTATCATTCCCCTTTTGTGTTTAAAGCGGAGAGAAATAAGAAAAGGGGATGCATGGCAGTGAGTGCAAGCCAGATAACTACAGATTAAGTTGGGGTGTTGGGGGCCCTGGGGTAGATCCATCTGAAAATGGCGCCTGCGGATAATGGTGCACGGTGGTGCCGCTAATCAGTTTGTCGCATATCGCTATTTCACATTAAAGCCTTATTGTTATTTAGCTCTGTTTATTTTATTGAAAATTAGAGTTAACACACAGAACCCTCCGTACCTATCCCTAACCCCTAGACCCCCCCCCCTCCTGGTGGTGCCTAACCCCTTTCCTGGAGGTGCCTAACCCTAACCACCCCCCTGGTGGTGCCTAACCACTTCCCTGGTGGTGCCCAACCCCAAGCACCCCCCTGGTGGTGCCCAACCCCAAGCACCCCCCTGGTGGTGCCCAACCCCAAGCACCCCCCTGGTAGTGTCTAACCCCAAGCACCCCCCTGGTAGTGTCTAACCCCAAGCACCCCCCTGGTAGTGTCTAACCCCAAGCACCCCCCTGGTGGTGCCTAACCCCAAGCACCCCCCTGGTGGTGCCTAACCTCGACAGTGTTACATTAAATCCATTTACCATTTTGCAGTTAAATAACATCTGCAGTTTGGCTTATGTAGGTTAGCTATTGATAAATAACGTTACTGTGTGCAATAACGTGTGCTGTTTGGCATATGGACGGCGCTATTGATAAATAATGTTACTGTGTGCCGTTTTTTTTTCCCTGTGTGCCATTAACCTCCTTAGCGGTAACCCCGTGTGTGACACGGGGTAAGCCGCCGGAAGGTGCCGCTCAGGCCCTGCTGGGCCGATGTACATTTTTTTTTGCTGGACGCAGCTAGCACTCTGCTAGCTGCGCCAGCACCCCGATCGCCGCCGCCGCACGCCCGATCGCCGCTATCCGGTGCGGCGCGCCCCCCCCTCAGACCCCTGCGCTGCCTGGCCAATCAGTGCCAGGCAGCGCCAAGGGGTGGATCGGGTCTCCCAATGACGTCCCGACGTCGGTGACGTCATCCCGCCCCGTCGCCATGGCGCCATGGGGAAGCCCTCCAGGAAATCCCGTTCTTTGAACGGGATTTCCTGATCGCCTATCGCCGGAGGCGATCGGCGGGGCTGGGGGGATGCCGCTGAGCAGCGGCTATCATGTAGCGAGCCCTGGGCTTGCTACATGATTTAAAAAAAAAAAAAAAAAAAAAAACTGCTGCGCTGCCCCCTGGCGGTATTTTTCATACCGCCAAGGGGGTTAAGCAGTGCTAACGATAAATAGCGATAAGCGTATATTTTTAATGCGGCGGCATTTTTATGCATAGGCACTGTGCGCCATTATTCACTGATCCGCCTGGGGTGCCTCTTAGTCATAGCAATCAGTGTGACGGCTGGGGTGGGAGGCGCACTTTGGTGTCTCAGCCTTGGGTGCTGGAGGACCTTGTCCCAGGTCTGCGATGATGTGTCATCTTCTTAATGGTGTAGAGTCACAATAAGCCAACATGCATTCAGGCCAGAAACCCACTAGGAGCAATTTGTGATTTGAAAACTCTTGCTAATGTAATGCTATAGGTGTGATCCCACTTGAGCGATTTGATTTTATAAAAATCCCCCATAGCATTGCATTAGTAAGAGCTTTTTCAAATTGCTAGCGATTAGAAATCGCTCCAAGTGGGTTTCTGGCCTCAGACTGTTTTTTGGACTAATCCTCATCAGCGCATGGCATGGATTAATGTGGCTCTATTGGATAGGACTTTAAACACCCAGAGTAACAGAAAGGCTTGGAATATCTCGCTTTGCATGTAATGAATCCGTTTCATATATTTGTTTAACCTTTTAAGTTGAATTTTATGTATTTAAGCATTTAAAGGATACACGAAGTGACATGTGACATGATGAGATAGACATGTGTATGTACAGCAGGGTTGCTTGGGTAGTACTTTTTAATACCCGCCTGGATCCGGGTACCCAGATACCCGGATCCGACCTTGTGGATATCTGAGTGAATTCGGATATCCGACCAGATTACCCGCGGGTACCCGACCTATTCGGGTACCCGGATACAAAAAACAGAACTGCCCTTTAAATAGCTTTAAAAAGGGTTTTAGGGTAAATGATGCATGTAGCATCATGTTTTTTTCAAGGGAAACATTAATTTATTATTTTGTTAACATAAATTGAAAAAAAAAAAGGGCCGGTAAATTATTATCAGTATAGGTTCCAGACAGTGGTCGACGGCCGTGCAGCCCACATTGTGTCCAAAGTCCAACCGCACAACTGGGACATGGCAGTTTTCAGCCCAGACACCTCCAAAAAATGACACCGCAATTGTGTTTTAGGTTGAATATAGGTGGTGGTATCAGCAGCAGTGGCCTGTGGCACTGTGGCGGTGGGAGCCAGCGCCAGCTTGCTTCAGCCTCTTGAACTCCTCATGCTCATCCCTCCTCAAAACCCAGAACATCCTCCTCAAACTCCTTGCGGCTAACAGCCCTGAGTTCAATCGTGGCGCCTGGAGTGAAAAGCTCGCTGACTGAGGGTAGGCTGCCCGCTGGGGTCGACACTGACACGGCAGACCTTCTGAGGGTGCCAGGGCTAAGGCTGGGAGGCCTCTGATTGGCTCAATGAGGTCAGGTGGGGCTGGCCAGGGTTCTCCTCTGATTGGTTGCTAGGGCTTCTGTTGGGAGCCCTCTGATTGGCTCAATGACATCTCCTTACTTTCACTACCCGGATCCGGATATCCGTCGGATATCCGCGGGTACTCAGGTTATGCAGCCAGATATCCGCATATAGCTATCCGGATCTGGGTCCAGGTATCCGGATCTGACCCGGATAGCGGAAAAATGGTCAGATACCCGGGTTTACCCGGGTACCCGGATCCGGATGAGCATCTCTGATGTACAGTGCCTAGCACACAAATAACTATGCTGTGTTCCTTTTTTTCCTTTCTCTGCCTGAAAGAGTTAAAAATCATGTGCCGACGGGAGCGCAATTGAGGACTTGCATGGCCACACATGCTCAGTGGCCGGTCGATTTGCCAGTTGGCCGGCCATAAGAGGAACACTGCAAGGGACTGGAGGGACACTTAGTGACAGCACGGGCAAAGAGCAGCTGCAGCGGGCTGGTTCAAGCCCCACTGACGGCACCAGGAGTGTATAGCACAAGCCTAGTATGGTCTGTGCCTGCGCAGTATGCTCCTGGTGACATCAGAGGGAGCGAGGACACGGCAACACAGGCGTAGTGGTTTCCAGACTTTAAAGTCGGAAATTCCAGAAGTGAGCCAGAGGCGGGGCCAGAGCATTGGTGAGTGGCTGTGCGGGCACAGGATGTCTGCGGGGGACCATTAGAAACCCCGGGTAAGTTCAACTCATTTTCCCCTGACCCCCCCTACAGTATTCCTTTAAAGGGAAACCAGGGATATGGAGACTGCAGTATTTAATTCCTTTTAAACCATACCAGTTGTCTGGCAGTCCTCTGGATCCTGTGTCTAATACTTTTAGCCACAGACCCTAAAACAAGCATGCAGCAGATCAGGTGCTCTGCCTCAGCTGACTCAGGTTTTACTAGTTTAGCCATACTGTATGCTTGTTCCAGGGTTTAACCCAGACACTACTTCGAGTATGCTAGACGATCAACAGTGCTGCCAGGAAACTGGCATTGTTTACGAGGTAATAAATATGGCATATCCCTCTCACCTCAGGTTCCCTTTAAACTCTTTTTTTATACAGTAAAAGCTCCCTTTAGGCCTCTTTCACAGTGACGTTAAAGTCGCACGTTATAATAATACTTTCACACGAAAACGGCGCACCAAGAGACACATAGCGCAGTGCAAAATAACGTCCAATTTCATAACCTACATGCGATGCATTAGTGGCACATTGTGCGACTTTAACGTTGCACCAAACGCAATGTCCCACTGTGAAAGAGGCCTTAGGGCTCTTTCACATCAGAGCTTGCGTTGGAGAACGCTCAAAGCATACGTTTTGTTGTATGCCTTTTAATGCGTTTTGATATGCGTTGCACTGCAGTGAGTGTGCGTTTTTAATCCGTTTTCAATGCGTTACAGCACATAGAAAAACGCAGGTAATTTTTTTTTCTTTTAGTTTTCAACTTTCTACATTGTTCCTCTGTTGCATTCTGGGACTGATTGCCTGCGTTAACGGATTAAAAACGCGCATAGTGTGCGTTTTACATTGACTAACATTGTAACGCATAAAGCTAGCGTCGGCCGAAAAACTGCGCCTGGGTGCAGTGTAACGCAACGCACAAAAAGGCTGCGTTATATGTGAAAGCTAAAATGAAAGTCTATGGACTTTCATTTCATCTTGGGTAACGCAAACTTTACCCTTTGCGTTGAAACGCAGAAAATCTGCCCTAATGTGAAAGAGCCCTTAAGCAAGCTCAGTTGCCTAGCAGCCCTGCTGGTCTATTTGGCTTCAGTAGTGTCAGAATCACACCAGAAACAAGCATGCAGCTAATCTTGCCAGATCTGACAATAATGGCAGAAACATCTGATCTGCTTATGGCGGAGGATCAGCAGTGCAGCCAGGCAACTAGTATTGCTTAAAAAGAAATAAATAGGGCAGCTTTCATAACCCTCTCACTTCAGTTGTCCTTTAAGTTTAGTACACACTTTAAATGTTGATTGGCTGATGAATGGCCAATCGTACCTCTCCCATGTGGTATGAGAGCATACCTACACAATCTGTTTATAAATTAATGTTCAAAATCTGTTGGCCCCTCATACTACATGGAGAAGGTAAAACAAATAATTTACATGAACATATTTCAGCTGATACAGGCAGCAAACAGAACTAAGGCCTAGTGCACACCAGAGCGGTTCGGTCGCGTTTTCAGATCCGCTTGCGGCTGCGGATACGCTAGGGTAATGTATTTCAATGGGCTGGTGCACACCAGAGCGGGAGGCGTTTTGCAGAAACGCTTACTCCCGGGCTGCTGCAGATTTTGGATTGCGGAGGCGTTTCTGCCTCATTGTAAAGTATAGGAAAAACACAAACCGCTCTGAAAAATGCTACATCAGAGCGGTTTGCCAGGCGGTTTTTGTTACAGTAGCTGTTCAGTAACCGCTTTACTGTAACAATACATGAAATCTACTACACCAAAAACGCTTCCCAAAACCGCAAAATGCTAGCTGAAACGCTACAGAAAAAGAAGAAAAAGCGTTTCAAAATCTGCTAGCATTTTGCGGATCTGCTAGCGGTTTTTGGTGTGCACCAGGCCATAGTGGCCCATATGCAATTAACTTTTTCACCTGAGTTTTCTCCTAAGTGAAATTTTCAAACTTGTCAATAAAATGGCTTTTAAACCACCAGAGAGCAAAAAAACTCAAAATAGTTTTGATAGTACTTTTCCCCATACTTTTTGGTACTTTTTCAATTGCAAAGTGCTAAAAAGTTATTGTAAATCAAAGAAGAAAAATTATCTCCTGGGAGACAAGGCAGGTGAAAAAGTGAATTGCATACGGCCCAGTGTGTATCTAAGTTTCCTGGGTGAGATTATTATCTGTTGCTGCATGAATCCTAGCTTACCTTTCACAGTATGATCCTGCTTAGCAGTCAGTCCTCTAGAAATAAAAATGGACACTTTGGATGCAAACACATATCTTACACCGCTAGTGAAACCCTGGAAACTGGGAAGGTAGTGAAACCTTATACTCAGGGAAGCTCCACCCACATATGTTGAAAGCAACAGCAGACACATCATGTTTGGTTGACAAATTACCTAAGCTTGAAAAACTTGTATGACCTGAGTAAAAAAACACATTGGAATGACTTAAAAGTAACTTAAAAACGAATTTTAGGTTTGTACATTTTTTATGTTGATATTTTAACCACTTAAGCCCGAAGGGTTGAAATTTTTTTACATCCGAACAACTTTCACCCCCCATTCATTTGCCAATAACTTTATCACTCCTCATCACAATTAATTGATCTATATCTTGTTTTTTCCGCCACCAATTAGGCTTTCTGTGGGTGGTATATTTTGCTAAGAGCCACTTTACTGTAAATGCATTTTAACAGGAAGAATAAGAAAAAAAAATGGAAAAAATTCATTATTTCTCAGTTTTCAGCCATTATAGTTTAAAAATAATACATGCCTCCATAATTAAAACTCACGTATTTTATTTGCCCATATGCCCCGGGTATTTCACCGTTAAAATTATGTCCCTATCACAATGTATGGCGACAATATTTTATTTGGAAATAAAGGTGCATTTTTTCCGTTTTGCGTCCATCACTGTTTAGAAGCCCATAATTTATTAAAGCATATTGATATACTCCTTTGACATGCATATTTAAAAAGTTCAGACCCTTAGGTAACTATTTATGTTTTTTTTTTTTTTTTTTTTTATTATTGTAATTTTTTTTTTTTTTTTTATTTAAACTTGTATGTGGGTATTTTTTGGTGTGGGAGGTAAACAGGGTTTTTTTTAATATATTTATATGTTTAATTTGAAATTTTTTTTTTTCAGGTGTAATTTGCTATTTGGCCACAAGATGGCCAGAATCAAAAAGTCCTGGGAGCGATCGATCTCGCTCCCAGGCAGAAGAAAGGAGCCCAGAGCTCAGAAAAGCCGCAGCATCTGAAGAGATGCTGTCGGCTTTTCTCCGGGGGGGTCCGATCAGCGAAAGGGATTTATAATCCCTTTCACTGATCGGTGGGCTAGCGGCCAGCAGCGGGGGCGAGCACGGGGGGCCCGTGGGAGCGCGCGCGACCCGTGGGAGTGCGCGCAGCCCAACTGGACGAGAAATCTCGTCCAGTTGGGCTTAAGTGGTTAAGCTAGACATCCTATTAAAGTATAAGCAACCTTTAAAGGAGAACTGCAGTGAAAGGGATATTGAGGCTGCCATATTTATTTCCAGCCAGTTGCCTGGCTTTCCTGCTGATCCTCTGCCTCTAATACTTTTATCCACAGACCCTAAACAAGCATGCAGCAGATCAGGGGCTTGATTCACAAAGCGGTGCAAAGTGTTTGCACGCCAGTGAAAAGCCCCTTATCACGCCTAAACTCACTTTAGGCATGATAAGAAGCAACTCGCGCGAATTTTCCGCGCGCAAAGTTTTGCACGCGCAGCGGCCCCCGCTTCGCGCGAAGCTTCCATTAACCTCTTGAGGACCATGGTGGTAAACCCCCCTAGTGACCAGCCTAATTTTACATTAATTGGCCACTGCAGCTTTAAGGCCAAGCTGCAGGGCCGTATACCTCTGCACACAAGTGATCTCCCCCCCCCCCTTTTCTCCCCACCAACAGAGCTCTCTGTTGGTGAGGTCTGATCGCCCCCCCTGTGTTTATTTTTTTTTAAATAAATATTTGTTTGGTTTTTTTTAAATATTTTTGGACATTTTCTTTTTTTTTTTTTCTAAATCCCCTCCCTCCCCCCAGCCGGCCAATCACGGCGATCGGCTGTCATAGGCTTCTGCCTATGAGAGCCGATCGCTCTCTTGTCCCCCATGGGGACAGCCGTGTCACACGGCTGTCCCCAGTGCAGCGCTGCTGCTGATCGCAGCGCTGCACATGTAAATACACGGCGGTTTCGCCGTGTAACAGTCTCCCGAGCGGCAATCGTCGCTCGGAGACTGAAGGCGGAGCTCGGCTCCGCCCACCAAGCGGGAGATGCGCGCGCATCGTGCGCGCGATCTCCCGTAAACTGCTGCCCCAGGACTTTACGCCAATTGGCGTTAGCTGGTCCTGGGGCTGCCGCCGCAGCCACGCCTGCTGGCGTGACGCGGGCGGCAAGCGGTTAAGCTCTATGGGACTTTGCGCGTACGCGGAAACTTCGCGCGAGTTAGAGCAAAAATCGGTGATAACTCAGTGGTGCAAAGGTTATCACGCCTAAAGTCTTTTAGGCGTGATAACTGGGTTATCACCGCTTTGTGAATCGAGCCCCAGGTGTTTCTGACAATGGGCTCTATTCATAAAACCTTACCGCAAGTTTTCCGCTCAAAACAGCGGATTTTCCCGTCCATTTAGCAAAGTGGGCATTCATAAAAGCTGTTCCCGCATGAAAATCTACAGTCCCCCAGCAGAGCGAGAAATTTCCGCCTTCTCCAGTGTTTTTCTAGATTTATCTAGAAGAAAGTAACAAAATGGCCATTCATAAAGTTTAGAGGAAGCGGTATGTGGACGGGAAATACTGCTTCCTCTGATTTTGCGGATTACATACAAGTGAATGGGACAGACCTCCCAGAGAGAGCAGTGCACGGAGGGACTGTCGGCTGAAGTGTTTCCGCATGCCTTCCGACAGCTTACCGCCAGCCTTCAGCGGGAGATCTCCGCACTTGCATCGCAGCTGGCAAGATTTTTTTGAATGACCACCCAGAAGTGTAAAATACCGCTGCGGTATTTTCCCTCCAGTAGTTTTTTCGCCACAACTTTTTTATGAATAGAGCCCATTGTGTCCAAAGTCCAACCGCACAACTGGGACATGACAGTTTTCAGCCCAGACACCTCCAAAAAATGACACCTCAATTGTGTTTTGGGTTGAATATAGGTGGTGGTATCAGCAGCAGTGGCCTGTGGCACTGTGGCGGTGGGAGCCAGCGCCAGCTTGCTTCAGCCTCTTGAACTCCTCATGCTCATCCCTCCTCAAAACCCAGAACATACTCCTCAAACTCCTTGCGGCTAACAGCCCTGAGTTCAATTGTGGCGCCTGGAGCGAAAAGCTCGCTGACTGAGGGTAGGCTGCCCGCTGGGGTCGACACTGACACGGCAGACCTTCTGAGGGTGCCAGGGCTTAGGCTGGGAGGCCTCTGATTGGCTCAATGAGGTCAGGTGGGGCTGGCCAGGGTTCCCCTCTGTGATTGGTTGCTAGGGCTTCTGCTGGGAGCCCTCTGATTGGCTCAATGGCATCATCTCCTTACTTTCACTACCCAGATCCGGATATCCGTTGGATATCCGCGGGTACCCAAGTTATGCGGCCAGATATCCGCAGATAGCTATCCGGATCTGGGCCCAGGTATCCGGATCTGACCCGGATAGCGGAAAAATGGTCAGATACCCAGGTTTACCCGGATCCGGATGAGCATCTCTGATGTACAGTGCTTAGCACACAAATAACTATGCTGTGTTCCTTTTTTTCTTTCTCTGCCTGAAAGAGTTAAAAATCATGTGCCGACGGAAGCGCAATTGAGGACGTGCATGGCCACGCATGCTCAGTGGCCGGTCGATTTGCCAGTTGGCCGGCCATAAGAGGAACGCTGCATGGGACTGGAGGGACACTAAAGTGACAGCACGGGCAAAGAGCATCTGCAGCGGGCTGGTTAAAGCCCCACTGGCGGCACCAGGAGTTTATAGCACAAGCCTAGTATGGTCTGTGCCTGCGCAGTATGCTCCTGGTGACATCAGCAGGAGCGAGGACACGGGCGTGCAGGCGCAGTGGTTTCCAGACTTTAAAGTCTGAAATTCCAGAAGTGAACCGGAGGCGGGGCCGGAGCATCAGTGAGTGGCTGCGCGGGCACAGGATGCCTGCGGGGGACCATTAGAAGCCCTAGGTAACTTCAACTCATTTTCCCCTGACCCTCCTACAGTATTCCTTTAAAGGGAACCCAGGTTAAGAGGGATATGGAGGCTGCAGTATTTAATTCCTTTTAAACCATACCAGTTGTCTGGCAGTCCTCTGGATCCTGTGTCTCTAATACTTTTAGCCACAGACCCTAAAACAAGCATGCAGCAGATCAGGTGCTCTGCCTCAGCTGACTCAGGTTTTACTAGTTTAGCCATACTGTATGCTTGTTCCAGGGTTTAACCCAGACACTACTTCGAGTATGCTAGACGATCAACAGTGCTGCCAGGAAACTGGCATTGTTTACGAGGTAATAAATATGGCATATCCCTCTCACCTCAGGTTCCCTTTAAACTTTTTTTTATACAGTAAAAGCTCCCTTTAGGCCTCTTTCACAGTGACGTTAAAGTCGCACGTTATAATAATACTTTCACACGAAAACGGCGCACCAAGAGACACATAGCGCAGTGCAAAATAACGTCCAATTTCATAACCTACATGCGATGCATTAGTGGCACATTGTGCGACTTTAACGTTGCACCAAACGCAATGTCCCACTGTGAAAGAGGCCTTAGGGCTCTTTCACATCAGAGCTTGCGTTGGAGAACGCTCAAAGCATACGTTTTGTTGTATGCCTTTTAATGCGTTTTGATATGCGTTGCACTGCAGTGAGTGTGCGTTTTTAATCCGTTTTCAATGCGTTACAGCACATAGAAAAACGCAGGTAATTTTTTTTTCTTTTAGTTTTCAACTTTCTACATTGTTCCTCTGTTGCATTCTGGGACTGATTGCCTGCGTTAACGGATTAAAAACACGCATAGTGTGCGTTTTACATTGACTAACATTGTAACGCATAAAGCTAGCGTCGGCCGAAAAACTGCGCCTGGGTGCAGTGTAACGCAACGCACAAAAAGGCTGCGTTATATGTGAAAGCTAAAATGAAAGTCTATGGACTTTCATTTCACCTTGGGTAACGCAAACTTTACCCTTACTCTGCCCTAATGTGAAAGAGCCCTTAAGCAAGCTCAGTTGCCTAGCAGCCCTGCTGGTCTATTTGGCTTCAGTAGTGTCAGAATCACACCAGAAACAAGCATGCAGCTAATCTTGCCAGATCTGACAATAATGGCAGAAACATCTGATCTGCTTATGGCGGAGGATCAGCAGTGCAGCCAGGCAACTAGTATTGCTTAAAAAGAAATAAATAGGGCAGCTTTCATAACCCTCTCACTTCAGTTGTCCTTTAAGTTTAGTACACACTTTAAATGTTGATTGGCTGATGAATGGCCAATCGTACCTCTCCCATGTGGTATGAGAGCATACCTACACAATCTGTTTATAAATTAATGTTCAAAATCTGTTGGCCCCTCATACTACATGGAGAAGGTAAAACAAATAATTTACATGAACATATTTCGGCTGATACAGGCAGCAAACAGAACTAAGGCCTAGTGCACACCAGAGCGGTTCGGTCGCGTTTTCAGATCCGCTTGCGGCTGCGGATACGCTTGGGTAATGTATTTCAATGGGCTGGTGCACACCAGGGTGGGAGGCGTTTTGCAGAAACGCATACTCCCGGGCTGCTGTAGATTTTGGATTGCGGAGGCGTTTCTGCCTCATTGTAAAGTATAGGAAAAACACAAACCGTTTTGAAAAATGCTACATCAGAGCGGTTTGCCAGGCGGTTTTTGTTACAGTAGCTGTTCAGTAACCGCTTTACTGTAACAATACATGAAATCTACTACACCAAAAACGCTTCCCAAAACCGCAAAATGCTAGCTGAAACGCTACAGAAAAAGAAGAAAAAGCGTTTCAAAATCTGCTAGCATTTTGCGGATCTGCTAGCGGTTTTTGGTGTGCACCAGGCCATAGTGGCCCATATGCAATTAACTTTTTCACCTGAGTTTTCTCCTAAGTGAAATTTTCAAACTTGTCAATAAAATGGCTTTTAAACCACCAGAGAGCAAAAAAACTCAAAATAGTTTTGATAGTACTTTTCCCCATACTTTTTGGTACTTTTTCAATTGCAAAGTGCTAAAAAGTTATTGTAAATCAAAGAAGAAAAATTATCTCCTGGGAGACAAGGCAGGTGAAAAAGTGAATTGCATACGGCCCAGTGTGTATCTAAGTTTCCTGGGTGAGATTATTATCTGTTGCTGCATGAATCCTAGCTTACCTTTCACAGTATGATCCTGCTTAGCAGTCAGTCCTCTAGAAATAAAAATGGACACTTTGGATGCAAACACATATCTTACACCGCTAGTGAAACCCTGGAAACTGGGAAGGTAGTGAAACCTTATACTCAGGGAAGCTCCACCCACATATGTTGAAAGCAACAGCAGACACATCACGTTTGGTTGACAAATTACCTAAGCTTGAAAAACTTGTATGACCTGAGTAAAAAAACACATTGGAATGACTTAAAAGCAACTTAAAAACTAATTTTAGGTTTGTACATTTTTTATGTTGATATTTTAAGCTAGACATCCTATTAAAGTATAAGCAACCTTTAAAGGAGAACTGCAGTGAAAGGGATATTGAGGCTGCCATATTTATTTCCAGCCAGTTGCCTGGCTTTCCTGCTGATCCTCTGCCTCTAATACTTTTATCCACAGACCCTAAACAAGCATGCAGCAGATCAGGTGTTTCTGACAATATTGTCAGATGTGACGCGATTAGCTGCATGCTTGTTTCAGGTGTTATTTAGACACTACTGTAGCCAAATAGATCAGCAGGGCTGCCAGGCAACTGGTATTGTTTAGAAGGAAATAAATATGGCAGCCTCCTTATTCTTCTCACTTCAGGCGTCCTTTAACCTTCCTGGCAGTAAGCCCGAGCTGAGCTTGGGCTATGCCGCGCAGGAAGATATCTCAGCCCCTGGTGGGGCGATATGCTCCATTTAAAATGCTGTACGCGCAGCTAGCACTTTGCTAGCCGCGCATACAGCGTGATCACCGCTGCTCTGCGGCGATCGCCCGCACGCAGCGGCGCAAGAGCCCCCCCCCCCGCCAGAGCCCTGCGCTGCCCGGACCAATGAGTTCCGGGCAGCGCTATGGGCTGGATCGGAGTCGGCTGACGTCCATGACGTCATTCCGATCGTCGCCATGGCGACAGGAGAAGCCAAACAGGGGAGCGCGTTATATACGCGTTCCCCTGTTTGCTATTGATGCCGGCGACGATCGCACTAGAGGGACACAGGCGCCCTCTAGTTGTGTTTTATGTAGCTACCACTCTGGTAGCTTTACATGAAACAAAAAAAAAATTAAAAGAAAAAGGATTTTTGCCTATATGGCAAAAACAAAATGAACCGCCAGGAGGGTTAAAGTGACACTGAAGTGAAAAAAAAGTATGACATAATTTATTGTATGTGCAGTATGGATAATTAATAGAACATTTGTAGCAAAGAAAAAGAGTCTCAGATTTTTATTTTCAGTTATAAAGGTTTTTTTTGTTTTGTTTTTTTGTTTTTTTAATAACAATAATAAAAAAAGTATAAAAGTTTGCACTTTGCAGTTTACACTTTGTATTTTGAAGGGACCCTGAGCTGCGAAAAACGTCCCTCGTCATCCTCTTTGGCTTTTCCTTGGTCCCGCTTGTAGCTCCGGTAATCCGGCGACTTCAGCTAAAGCTGCACCCGTCACGCCATCATGCCAATCACCATAAGTGGCATGCGCATTTCTCTAAAGATTGAACCAAGCATGCGCAGGGAGCTTACGGTGACGGGAATGATGACGCGCCAGGGGCACACAAACGGCTCCTGCACGCATTGTCTAATGTGAAGGAGCCCTTAGGGGCTTGTTCACACTAATGGTGCTTTCGGGTGTTTTTAAAAGCCGGTGATTTTCAAAATTGCCCTAAAAGCGCTCGTGCAATTATTCCCTATGAGAGTGTTCACATATGAGCGGTTCAATTCCGATCCGCTCACCAAAGCGCTGCCTGTACCATTTTCTGAGCATTTTGGCTCAATGGAAGGAATAGGGAAATCGCTAAGCGCTTGAAAAAGCGATTTGTATAGCGATTTCCCCAGCGCTTTTAACAATAAATACATTGTATTTATTCATTTCCGGGTCCTGAGGAAGCACTAGTTTGTATAGTGCGAAATGGCTGTTGACCATTCTTACATGCTTATCCCTCTCTCTCCTGGCATTATTGTGCTGCTGATGCTAACTTTTAAATGTTACAATAAAAACCTTTTTTAACTGGATGTGCCCAGCCGCTCTTGTCTACATGGTGACTGGCTTCGTGGAACTGGTACGTTTTTGGCTTTGAGCACTCTGGAGTGTCGCTCTGCAGTGGTCCTGTGCACCTCCCTCTCTATAGTGGTTGACAGGTTTAGATTAGTGCTTCAGAAAACAGCACTGTAGTTGTAGGTTATGTATAGTATCTCCTCGTCATGGATCGGCATGGGGAAAGCTGCTGGAGGTCACGATGGATGAGTTGCTAAGCAACCCTACACAATAGTGTCACACAAACTCACTGGGCGGTGGGTGGGCTTCTCAGACCTGCACAACCCTTACGAGGGAAGGACTCACGTACCCATATAGGGATGCTTGAAACGCAAGCTGTGCTCCAAGCTAGGAAGGACAGGAAACAGACGAGCGTGCGGGAGGAAGTGATGTCACCGCCACAGCGCCGCCTGTCAAACAAGTGTGGGATAGCTACACCTTGTCGCAGTTTTCCACGCTAGGGCTAAGGGGGATGAGCAAAGACCCCCACACCCTGACAGTAGATGTACATTTGATACCCTCACAGGAGAGTATCCATAATTGTGGTACCTTACCTTTTAAAGCGGACCCAAACCAAACATTTTTTTAATTAAAAATATTTAGTTGCACCACTTTGACACATACAAAGATAAATAAACACTCCTTCAAACTAGTGTTGGGCGAACATCTAGATGTTCGGGTTCGGGCGAACAGGCCGAACATGGCCGCGATGTTCGGGTGTTCGACCCGAACTCCGAACATAATGGAAGTCAATGGGGACCCGAACTTTTGTGCTTTGTAAAGCCTCCTTACATGCTACATACCCCAAATTTACAGGGTATGTGCACCTTGGGAGTGGGTACAAGAGGAAAAATTTTTTTTGCAAAAAGAGCTTATAGTTTTTGAGAAAATCGATTTTAAAGTTTCAAAGGGAAAACTGTCTTTTAAATGCGGGAAATGTCTGTTTTCTTTGCACAGGTAACATGCTTTTTGTCGGCATGCAGTCATAAATGTAATACATATAAGAGGTTCCAGGAAAAGGGACCAGCAGCAGCACACGTGATGGAACAAGAGGAGGGTGGCGCAGGAGGAGAAGGCCACGCTTTGAGACACAACAACCCAGGCCTTGCATGAGGACAAGAAGCGTGCGGATAGCAATTTGCATTTTGTCGCCATGCAGTCATAAATGTAATACAGATGAGAGGTTCAATAAACAGGGACCGGAAACGCTAACCCATCACAGATGTTCATTGTTCATGCTACTTGGTTGGGGTCCGGGAGTGTTGCGTAGTCGTTTCCAATCCAGGATTGATTCATTTTAATTTGAGTCAGACGGTCTGCCTTTTCTGTGGAGAGGCGGATACGCCGCCGATCTGTGACGATGCCTCCGGCAGCACTGAAACAGCGTTCCGACATAACGCTGGCTGCCGGGCAAGCCAGCACCTCTATTGCGTACATTGCCAGTTTGTGCCAGGTGTCTAGCTTCGATACCCAATAGTTGAAGGGTGCAGATGGATTGTTCAACACAGCTACGCCATCTGACATGTAGTCCTTGACCATCTTCTCCAGGCGATCGGTGTTGGAGGTGGATCTGCACGCTTGCTGTTCTGTGTGCTGCTGCATGGGTGTCAGAAAATTTTCCCACTCCAAGGACACTGCCGATACCATTCCCTTTTGGGCACTAGCTGCGGCTTGTGTTGTTTGCTGCCCTCCTGGTCGTCCTGGGTTTGCGGAAGTCAGTCTGTCGGCGTACAACTGGCTAGAGGAGGGGGAGGATGTCAATCTCCTCTCTAAAGTCTCCACAAGGGCCTGCTGGTATTCTTCCATTTTGACCTGTCTGGCTCTTTCTTCAAGCAGTTTTGGAACATTGTGTTTGTACCGTGGATCCAGAAGGGTATAAACCCAGTAATTGGTGTTGTCCAGAATGCGCACAATGCGTGGGTCGCGTTCAATGCAGTCCTAGGCCGAAGAGGTCATAGCCTAGGGTCACAAAACCTGTTTATTGGGCAATTTCAATGGTGGCGAGTCTGACGTACATAAATCGCAGCAATGGCCGTTAGCAACGTCTGAATCTCACGAAATGTCTCATGCAGGTAGAAGACATATTGTTAGACTTGGGCTCCAAAGATGGGTTCCCTACATCTCTGCAAACCAGAGTTACAGGGCTCCAAATTTGGTAAAATCCCCCATAGGATTTCATTGGCTCCCTATTTCACTTTCCAAAATCTCACATCTTTTCAAAGGGCAATGGCTCAGCAGTACCAAATTTTCTAGCATTGTAGGGACCCTTAGGGGGAACATGACTGGTGAGTTTCGGGCCCCTAGGCCGAAGAGGTCATAGCCTAGGGTCACAAAAACCTGTTTATTGGGGCTATTTCAATGGTAGTGATGGTGACGTACATAAATCGCAGCAATGGCCGTTAGCAAAGTCTGAATCTTACGAAATGTCTCATGCAGGTAGAAGACATATTGTTAGACTTGGATTCCAAAGATGGGGTCCCTACATCTCTGCAAACCAGAGTTACAGGGGTCCAAAATTGGTAAAATCCCCCATAGGATTTAATTGGCTCCCTATTTCACTTTCCAAAATCTCACATCTTTTCAAAGGGCAATGGCTCAGCAGTACCAAATTTTCTAGCATTGTAGGGACCCTTAGGGGGAACATGACTGGTGAGTTTCGGGCCCCTAGGCCGAAGAGGTCATAGCCTAGGGTCACAAAAACCTGTTTATTGGGGCTATTTCAATGGTAGTGATGGTGACGTACATAAATCGCAGCAATGGCCGTTAGCAAAGTCTGAATCTCACGAAATGTCTCATGCAGGTAGAAGACATATTGTTAGACTTGGATTCCAAAGATGGGGTCCCTACATCTCTGCAAACCAGAGTTACAGGGGTCCAAAATTGGTAAAATCCCCCATAGGATTTCATTGGCTCCCTATTTCACTTTCCAAAATCTCACATCTTTTCAAAGGGCAATGGCTCAGCAGTACCAAATTTTCTAGCATTGTAGGGACCCTTAGGGGGAACATGACTGGTGAGTTTCGGGCCCCTAGGCCGAAGAGGTCATAGCCTAGGATCACAAAAACCTGTTTATTGGGGCTATTTCAATGGTAGTGATGGTGACGTACATAAATTGCAGCAATGGCCGTTAGCAAAGTCTGAATCTCACGAAATGTCTCATGCAGGTAGAAGACATATTGTTAGACTTGGATTCCAAAGATGGGGTCCCTACATCTCTGCAAACCAGAGTTACAGGGGTCCAAAATTGGTAAAATCCCCCATAGGATTTCATTGGCTCCCTATTTCACTTTCCAAAATCTCACATCTTTTCAAAGGGCAATGGCTCAGCAGTACCAAATTTTCTAGCATTGTAGGGACCCTTAGGGGGAACATGACTGGTGAGTTTCGGGCCGATAGGCCGAAGAGGTCATAGCCTAGGGTCACAAAAACCTGTTTATTGGGGCTATTTCAATGGTAGTGATGGTGACGTACATAAATCGCAGCAATGGCCGTTAGCAAAGTCTGAATCTCACGAAATGTCTCATGCAGGTAGAAGACATATTGTTAGACTTGGATTCCAAAGATGGGGTCCCTACATCTCTGCAAACCAGAGTTACAGGGGTCCAAAATTGGTAAAATCCCCCATAGGATTTCATTGCCTCCCTATTTCACTTTCCAAAATCTCACATCTTTTCAAAGGGCAATGGCTCAGCAGTACCAAATTTTCTAGCATTGTAGGGACCCTTAGGGGGAACATGACTGGTGAGTTTCGGGCCCCTAGGCCGAAGAGGTCATAGCCTAGGGTCACAAAAACCTGTTTATTTGGGCTATTTCAATGGTAGTGATGGTGGCGTACATAAATCTCAGCCATGGCCGTTAGCAACGTCTGAATCTCACGAAATGTCTCATGCAGGTAGAAGACATATTGTTAGACTTAGATTCCAAAGATGGGGTCCCTACATCTCTGCAAACCAGAGTTACAGGGGTCCAAAATTGGTAAAATCCCCCATAGGCTTTCATTGGGCCTCCTATTTACTGTTCCAAAATCTCACACCATTTCAAAGGGCAATGGCTCAGCAGTGGCAAAACTCACCAGTCATGATCCCCCTAAGGGTCCCTACAATGCTAGAAAATTTGGTACTGCTGAGCCATTGCCCTTTGAAAAGATGTGAGATTTTGGAAAGTGAAATAGGGAGCCAATGAAATCCTATGGGGGATTTTACCAATTTTGGACCCCTGTAACTCTGGTTTGCAGAGATGTAGGGACCCCATCTTTGGAATCCAAGTCTAACAATATGTCTTCTACCTGCATGAGACATTTCGTGAGATTCAGACTTTGCTAACGGCTATTGCTGCGATTTATGTACGCCACCATCACTACCATTGAAATAGCCCCAATAAACAGGTTTTTGTGACCCTAGGCTATGACCTCTTCGGCCTAGGGGCCCGAAACTCACCAGTCATGTTCCCCCTAAGGGTCCCTACAATGCTAGAAAATTTGGTACTGCTGAGCCATTGCCCTTTGAAAAGATGTGAGATTTTGGAAAGTGAAATAGGGAGCCAATGAAATCCTATGGGGGATTTTACCAATTTTGGACCCCTGTAACTCTGGTTTGCAGAGATGTAGGGACCCCATCTTTGGAATCCAAGTCTAACAATATGTCTTCTACCTGCATGAGACATTTCGTGAGATTCAGACTTTGCTAACGGCCATTGCTGCGATTTATGTACGTCACCATCACTACCATTGAAATAGCCCCAATAAACAGGTTTTTGTGACCCTAGGCTATGACCTCTTCGGCCTAGGGGCCCGAAACTCACCAGTCATGTCCCCCCTAAGGGTCCCTACAATGCTAGAAAATTTGGTACTGCTGAGCCATTGCCCTTTGAAAAGATGTGAGATTTTGGAAAGTGAAATAGGGAGCCAATGAAATCCTATGGGGGATTTTACCAATTTTGGACCCCTGTAACTCTGGTTTGCAGAGATGTAGGGACCCCATCTTTGGAATCCAAGTCTAACAATATGTCTTCTACCTGCATGAGACATTTCGTGAGTTCACACTTTGCTAACGGCCATTGCTGCGATTTATGTACGTCACCATCACTACCATTGAAATAGCCCCAATAAACAGGTTTTTGTGACCCTAGGCTATGACCTCTTCGGCCTAGGGGCCCGAAACTCACCAGTCATGTCCCCCCTAAGGGTCCCTACAATGCTAGAAAATTTGGTACTGCTGAGCCATTGCCCTTTGAAAAGATGTGAGATTTTGGAAAGTGAAATAGGGAGCCAATGAAATCCTATGGGGGATTTTACCAATTTTGGACCCCTGTAACTCTGGTTTGCAGAGATGTAGGGACCCCATCTTTGGAATCCAAGTCTAACAATATGTCTTCTACCTGCATGAGACATTTCGTGAGATTCAGACTTTGCTAACGGCCATTGCTGCGATTTATGTACGTCACCATCACTACCATTGAAATAGCCCCAATAAACAGGTTTTTGTGACCCTAGGCTATGACCTCTTCGGCCTAGGGGCCCGAAACTCACCAGTCATGTTCCCCCTAAGGGTCCCTACAATGCTAGAAAATTTGGTACTGCTGAGCCATTGCCCTTTGAAAAGATGTGAGATTTTGGAAAGTGAAATAGGGAGCCAATGAAATCCTATGGGGGATTTTACCAATTTTGGACCCCTGTAACTCTGGTTTGCAGAGATGTAGGGACCCCATCTTTGGAATCCAAGTCTAACAATATGTCTTCTACCTGCATGAGACATTTCGTGAGATTCAGACTTTGGTAACGGCCATTGCTGCGATTTATGTACGTCACCATCACTACCATTGAAATAGCCCCAATAAACAGGTTTTTGTGACCCTAGGCTATGACCTCTTCGGCCTAGGGGCCCGAAACTCACCAGTCATGTTCCCCCTAAGGGTCCCTACAATGCTAGAAAATTTGGTACTGCTGAGCCATTGCCCTTTGAAAAGATGTGAGATTTTGGAAAGTGAAATAGGGAGCCAATGAAATCCTATGGGGGATTTTACCAATTTTGGACCCCTGTAACTCTGGTTTGCAGAGATGTAGGGACCCCATCTTTGGAATCCAAGTCTAACAATATGTCTTCTACCTGCATGAGACATTTCGTGAGATTCAGACTTTGCTAACGGCCATTGCTGCGATTTATGTACGTCACCATCACTACCATTGAAATAGCCCCAATAAACAGGTTTTTGTGACCCTAGGCTATGACCTCTTCGCCTAGGGGCCCGAAACTCACCAGTCATGTTCCCCCTAAGGGTCCCTACAATGCTAGAAAATTTGGTACTGCTGAGCCATTGCCCTTTGAAAAGATGTGAGATTTTGGAAAGTGAAATAGGGAGCCAATGAAATCCTATGGGGGATTTTACCAATTTTGGACCCCTGTAACTCTGGTTTGCAGAGATGTAGGGACCCCATCTTTGGAATCCAAGTCTAACAATATGTCTTCTACCTGCATGAGACATTTCGTGAGATTCAGACTTTGCTAACGGCCATTGCTGCGATTTATGTACGTCACCATCACTACCATTGAAATAGCCCCAATAAACAGGTTTTTGTGACCCTAGGCTATGACCTCTTCGGTCTAGGGGCCCGAAACTCACCAGTCATGTTCCCCCTAAGGGTCCCTACAATGCTAGAAAATTTGGTACTGCTGAGCCATTGCCCTTTGAAAAGATGTGAGATTTTGGAAAGTGAAATAGGGAGCCAATGAAATCCTATGGGGGATTTTACCAATTTTGGACCCCTGTAACTCTGGTTTGCAGAGATGTAGGGACCCCATCTTTGGAATCCAAGTCTAACAATATGTCTTCTACCTGCATGAGACATTTCGTGAGATTCAGACTTTGCTAACGGCCATTGCTGCGATTTATGTACGTCACCATCACTACCATTGAAATAGCCCCAATAAACAGGTTTTTGTGACCCTAGGCTATGACCTCTTCGGCCTAGGGGCCCGAAACTCACCAGTCATGTTCCCCCTAAGGGTCCCTACAATGCTAGAAAATTTGCCACTGCTGAGTAATTGCCCTTTGAAAAGATGTGAGATTTTGGAACTGTAAATAGGAGGCCCAATGAAAGCCTATGGGGGATTTTACCAAATTTGGAGCCCTGTAACTCTGGTTTGCAGAGATGTAGGGAGCCCATCTTTGGAGCCCAAGTCTAACAATATGTCTCCTACCTGCATGAGACATTTCGTGAGATTCAGACGTTGCTAACGGCCATTGCTGCGATTTATGTACGTCAGACTCGCCACCATTGAAATTGCCCAATAAACAGGTTTTGTGACCCTAGGCTATGACCTCTTCGGCCTAGGACTGCATTGAACGCGACCCACGCATTGTGCGCATTCTGGACAACACCAATTACTGGGTTTATACCCTTCTGGATCCACGGTACAAACACAATGTTCCAAAACTGCTTGAAGAAAGAGCCAGACAGGTCAAAATGGAAGAATACCAGCAGGCCCTTGTGGAGACTTTAGAGAGGAGATTGACATCCTCCCCCTCCTCTAGCCAGTTGTACGCCGACAGACTGACTTCCGCAAACCCAGGACGACCAGGAGGGCAGCAAACAACACAAGCCGCAGCTAGTGCCCAAAAGGGAATGGTATCGGCAGTGTCCTTGGAGTGGGAAAATTTTCTGACACCCATGCAGCAGCACACAGAACAGCAAGCGTGCAGATCCACCTCCAACACCGATCGCCTGGAGAAGATGGTCAAGGACTACATGTCAGATGGCGTAGCTGTGTTGAACAATCCATCTGCACCCTTCAACTATTGGGTATCGAAGCTAGACACCTGGCACAAACTGGCAATGTACGCAATAGAGGTGCTGGCTTGCCCGGCAGCCAGCGTTATGTCGGAACGCTGTTTCAGTGCTGCCGGAGGCATCGTCACAGATCGGCGGCGTATCCGCCTCTCCACAGAAAATGCAGACCGTCTGACTCAAATTAAAATGAATCAATCCTGGATTGGAAACGACTACGCAACACTCCCGGACCCCAACCAAGTAACATGAACAATGAACATCTGTGATGGGTTAGCGTTTCCGGTCCCTGTTTATTGAGCCTCTCATCTGTATTACATTTATGACTGCATGGCGACAAAATGCAAATTGCTATCCGCACGCTTCTTGTCCTCATGCAAGGCCTGGGTTGTTGTGTCTCAAAGCGTGGCCTTCTCCTCCTGCGCCACCCTCCTCTTGTTCCATCACGTGTGCTGCTGCTGGGTTAGCGTTACCGGTCCCTTTTCCTGGAACCTCTTATATGTATTACATTTATGACTGCATGCCGACAAAAAGCATGTTACCTGTGCAAAGAAAACAGACATTTCCCGCATTTAAAAGACAGTTTTCCCTTTGAAACTTTAAAATCGATTTTCTCAAAAACTATAAGCTCTTTTTGCAAAAAAAATTTTTCCTCTTGTACCCACTCCCAAGGTGCACATACCCTGTAAATTTGGGGTATGTAGCATGTAAGGAGGCTTTACAAAGCACGAAAGTTCGGGTCCCCATTGACTTCCATTATGTTCGGAGTTCGGCCATGTTCGGCCCGAACCCGAACATCTAGATGTTCGCCCAACACTACACGTGACCCGTTCGGCCAATCACAGCGCTAGCCGAACGTTCGGGTAACGTTCGGCCATGCGCTCTTAGTTCGGCCATATGGCCGAACAGTTTGGCCGAACACCATCAGGTGTTCGGCCGAACCCGAACATCACCCGAACAGGGTGATGTTCTGCAGAACCCGAACAGTGGCGAACACTGTTCGCCCAACACTACTTCAAACCTATGATAATTTCAGTGCATGCTTTTCACCCTTCTCTTTTCATAGCTAGGATTATACTGGGGGCAGCCATTAGCAATTCCTCCATTGCCAGACACCATCTACTCCACCAGTTTGCCGGAAAAATTCCGGCAATTTGAAAGGAAGGGAAGGGTTCCTCCAATAAATGTAAAATATTTTATATTTGTCATCATGCAGCTGAAAAAAGGCTGCTATTTATTATTATAATTTAGAAAATAGATTTTATTTCTGAAATCTTGTATTTTTAATTTGGGTCCACTTTAAGCTTTTAAAGTGTCATAATAAAGTAAAATAATAAGTTTTACTATTTATACCCAAAGGGTTATGTCCTTCTGGACTTAAGTGTGTAGTTCTATTTCCCTGGTACCTCATTTCATTCGGTAGTGTTTGAAGAGGGCCAGATGGCAGGAGTGATACACCCGCACGTCCACATCTTGCTGGTGAATTCATGCTACTTACACAGCACACTACAGATCGTGTGTAGTAGGGGAAAGTGGACGAAGTTCCCTGTGAGGGTTTGTCAACGGGCTTCACTCACTCCTTGACCGTTTAAAAACAGGTCAGGTGAAGGTGGGTGAGCGTACAGAGAGCGTGGTGTGGGTGTGGGATATGCAGACGTCAGGTGGTGTTGAGGCTCCCTCTGCGGAGGTAGCGACATTGTCACTGGGGGTCTGGGGCTCCTTCTAGTTCTAAGGAAGTTACCCTGCTGAATTAGGGAAAGGAGAAGCTGGGTGCTCACTTGAAGACGGAGGTGAGCTGGATCGAGGGGATACACTGGCTTGGAGAAGCCTGCTTTAGTTACTGGTGGTGATGGTGACGAATGTAAGCTCAGAGAACCCCCAAGCCAAGGTTTGCAGCTGGGGGTTGTTGGTTTCATGCAAAGTTGTGTGATAAAGGGCCCCTCTTTCCTTTTCCTAGCAAAGGGATAAAGATCAAAGCGCTTTTCTTGTTGTTGTTGTAATGCGTATTTATTCTGCATATGTTGTATATGTTATTTTATATATGTTTGGAAAATGTAACTATTTTATTTTATAATTTCATTGGTAGTAAAATGTTGTTTCAGCTGTGGCCGGTTGTATTGTTCAAACAGTTAAGAATACTGGTGTCATTTAGAATTAAGATAAGGGTACTGTTGGAACAGGTTTCTTCACAGTCCGTAGCTATTTGTTAGTGAGGTATGAAGGGTCAAGAAAACAGATAGGAGTAAGGCTGCATAGTCTAACAGAGTCTTTACAGTCAATTCAGTCAGAAACGAGGACTATAAATCTGTCACAGGAGATGCACACGCAGCCTGTGCGCGATCTCCTGCAAAACAGAGCCCCAGGACTTTACGCCGATCCGTTAGGCGGTCCGTGGGCTGCCACTGCAGCTACGCCCATCAGTGTGACGTGATCGGCTAGAGGTTAATAATTATCTATGACAATTGTCCATCCCTAGGGGCTTCCAAGGGCGTTTGTACTATGCATTGTCATCATGATGTTGTTTGTATACTGGCTTTCAATAAAGCTCTTTTTGAAACAAAAACAAAAAAAATCTGCTGTCATGTAAATTTGGTCGGTCAAGAGAAAAAAAAAATGATCCAAATTTAGGGCTGGTTCAGACGGACGCTTGCAGAGCGTTTACAGCCAGCGTTCGGGGCTTGGTGTTAAACGCTCCCATTCAAGTGAATGGGAGCATTTGTACCAAGCTTTCAAGCGCGTTTACACAAACGCGGCGTTTGGGTCCCGATTTTCCCTGGCGTTCAAGGAGCCCCTGGAAGCTACATGTAGCTTCCAGGGGCGGTTAACCGCGACGGCTAATGTCCCCCTAGGGGAAGAAAAAATGCGACCGCATCCAAACGCAACACGAACGCTGCTGAAAGCCCACGAACGCGACGCCAACGAACGCAACGCCTACAAACATCCATCTGAACCAGCCCTAAAATTGCTGTCAAAAAGGGTCACAACTCAACCTGCAAGAGGAAGATTTTTATGTCCACTGTCCTTATAACTATTACTCAGTATTTGAAACAGAGCTCCCTAAGAGTTTTGCAGATATTCGCCTCACACTTGATATGCAGATGTTTATCTCAGTTATGTTATGTTATATGTATAAGAAAACTTAGGAGAGTTCTGTTTCCCTGATAAGGAAGAAGATTATTAGAAATGCAATCAAAACAGTTTAGCAGGTATAAAATAGACACTTATCTTTCTAGTGGGAAGCTGCAGTGTGAACAAAGATCTGTAAGATAAACAACAGTGTTGGTTTATACAGAGTACCAGAGATGGATTACGATGTAATGGGGCCTTAAAGAAAACCTGAACTGAAAATAAAATGTCAAAATTACCATACACAGTTCATACTTACCTCCCATGCAGTCTACTACTCAATCTCTTTCTCCTCTCCTGTGTCCCATTTGTCCACTGTGATCAATAGATTTCTCTGTCCTCCATTTTAAAAGTGGCCATTACCCCTTAACAGCTTCCTGGTCAGCACACTGTTAAACTGTAATATCAGCCACTTGAGCCACAGGGAAACATGGACATTACCTTGCACATTCAGTTGTAACTGACACATTCAGTTTTAACTGATGTATAACTGACAGCAACTGGTATATTTCAGTTCTGACACAATATTGTCAGAACTGGAAGGGATCACTGACTGTGAGAAGAAAATGGTGAGCTTCTGAGAGGAACTGATGGTGAGGTAAGTATGTAATATTCATTTGCAGGTACATCATGTGCTTATTTTAAATAATTTTCCTCGCTTCAGGTTCCCTTCAAACAAGGTAGTAGACTTGTGATATTTTCGTAAGGTGAAGTGGAGGGAGGGCAAAGAAGGTGGCAGGTGGGCCCCTTGACAGCCACTAGGCCCCAAGCACCTGTCTCTCCCACAAAAGATGGAAAGAAAAAGTCCCTATTGTTATAATTTAAGTAGGCCTCAGTTATTTGGACTGAGTTAGTCAAAAAGGCTATATATCCAATACAGTGAGTTCTTGACTTAAGATCACTGATATGAAGTGAAAACGACTGAGGGCTTAAGTGGTTAATGTGCTTTGTCATTGAAACTTTTATACTTATGATTAATACAAATATTTCTTAAAAAGGACTTGATTGGTGTCTGGTGGATTTCCTGCGGTCAGAGTTTCAATCGGGTTACATTTTTGGCGTAGTCGGCAGAATGAAGGCGGAGTCACCTCAAGAAGGCAGTGTTACCCCCAGAACCAGTTCATCATGTGCTGAGGATGAAAGACATAACCTTATGGCAACTGCTTTCCATATAACTCCAGTAGGATTATTAGCCCCCTACCTACCTAAATTTGATGGAACCAACATGCTACTTCAAGACTGGATCGAAAGAGTTCAGAGTGCAGTACGTGCTTGCAAAGTACCATTGGAAATACAAATGGAGATTGTCATCCTAGCTCTGGAGGGTGATGCTCGAAGAATGGTGGTGACATCTGATTTGCCTGAACCTGCACCTCTGGAAACTATAATTAAGTTATTGGAAGAGATCTATGGAGATCCAGCAGACTTGCATGTGATCAGGAAGAGATTTATGGATCGAACTAAAAAAAAGAGGAAACCATACCGCAATATGCCAACGCTTTAAAAGAACTGATGAATATGCTGGTTGTTAAAGAACAAAAGGAAGAATTGCTAACTACAGTTGATCCAGAATCTTGGCTAACCAACCAGTTTATCATGGGGTTGAGGAGTAAGTCAGTCACACAACATCTTCGATTGAAATTGGAGCAAGAAAAGAAAATTACATTCCAAAGACTACAAAGTTTGGCTGTGAAGTATCACCAAGAGGCAGAGGCCATACAAGACACTTTATTCCAGAGAAATATAAAAGTACTAGCCAACCCGCGTCGTAGCATACGCCGCATCTATCTATTTAATAGAGTACGTGCCTCAACCTTGAAGCAAGAAGAAGTAGGCTTTCCATGAGAAAATGTATGCGTGCTCAAACACCAAGTTTAACCCTAGCAAGTCTGGCTTTGCAAATCCGGCCTAATTGGCTATTCATGAGGCAATGCTCATGCAAATATGCATTTGCTTTCGCATGCCAAACTATGCAGGGTCCAAAAACCAATACCGCAAAGCGGTCGCCCTGCGGGTATTAGTTCATGCTACATTAGCACTATCCAGGAGCGCCACGGGGAGGATTCCGAATGCCCCCATACAACCGGGGGACTGTGGGGTCCCAGGCTCGCTTACTGCCTGGGAACCACAGCGGCACCCCGGAGGGGGAGGCTGGGTGGCGCAGCTGCACCCCCCCCCCCCCCCCAAGTGTGGTCAGCGCCAGGGAGAGCCATCCGCACCCACCTCCCAATATTAAAAACAGGCACTTACCTTAACATCCTTTGCGTTCTGCAACATGCACATTAACTTGGGGGCACCACATGAGAAAGGAGTGAAGCATGGGTCACCCCGAGCTTTAGAGCTCAGGGCTGGCTCACATACAACACTCCGGTGTGGGGGGAGGACAGGCGCAGACAACTCACTCCAGGGCTCACACCACCAGAGCATGCCATCCACCACCTGCCTCCAAAGGATACAACTGCAAAAAATGCTTTCCATGAGAAAAATTTTGCGTGCTCAAACACCAAGTTTAACCCTAGCAAGTTTGGCTTTCCAAATCTGGCCTAATTGGCTATTCATGAGGCAATGCTCATGCAAATATGCATTTGCCTTCGCATGCCAAACTATGCAGGGTCAAAAAACCAATACTGCAAAGTGCTCTCTCGCTGCCTGGGAACCACAGCGGCACCCCGGAGTGGGAGGCTGGGTGGCGCAGCCGCCCCCCCCAAGCGTGGCCAGCGCTGGGAAGAGCCGTCCGCAGCCACCTCCTAATATTAAAAACAGCCACTTACCTTAACGTCCATTGGGTTCTGCTACATGCGCATTAATTTTCTCATGGAAAGCATTTTGTGCAGTTTGTATCCTTTGGAGGCAGGTGGTGGATGGCTTGCTCCGGTGGTGTGAACCCTGGAGTGAGTGCGCCTGTCCTCCCCCCCCCCCCTCTGGAGTGCTGTATGTGAGCCAGCCCTGAGCTCTAAAGCTCGGGGTGACCCATGCTTCTCTCCTTTCTCATGTGTTGCCCCCAAATTAATGCGCATGTAGCAGAACGCAATGGACAATAAGGTAAGTGCCTGTATTTAATACTGGGAGGTGGGTGCAGACGGCTCTCCCCGGCGCTGGCCACATTTGGGAGGGTCGTCCAGGCCACCCAGCCTCCCCCTCCGGGGTGCCGCTGTGGTTTCCAGGTGGTGAGAGAGCCTGGGACCAGGGCCGAGCCTGGGCGGGTGCTGCGGGTGCAAGGCACCCAGGCGCCTGCCTCTGAGAGGCACCGCCCGGCCGCCGCTCTCCCTCTGTGGCCGCCGCTTGCTCGCTCCCTCCCTCCCTCTAGCCGCCGGCGCCGCGTCAGACCTCGATCAGGCGGGCGGGCGCTAGGACCTAGCACGCCGCACTGATATGCAGAAGTGACATCACTTCCGCATATAGAGCGGGTGCGCCTGTCGCCTTCTTACTGGTCGGGTCGCCCGCTGATTGAGGTCTGAAGCTGCTGCAAGGTGAGGAGGGGCTGCTGCAAGGTGAGGAGGGAGCGGCGGCAGAGGCAGCAGCGGCGGGAGGGGAGGGTTGGGTGCGCTCCTGTCACTACCTAAACGGGGACCCTATACCTATCCTGGGCACATATTACCCCCTGGCTACCTATCCTGGGCACATATTACCCCCTGGCTACCTATCCTGGGCACATATTACCCTCTGGCTACCTATCCTGGGCACATATTACTCCCTGGCTACCTATCCTGGGCACATATTACCCCCTGACTACCTATCCTGGGCACATATTACCCCCTGACTACCTATCCTGGGCACATATTACCCCCTGGCTACCTATCCTGGGCACATATTACCCCCTGGCTACCTATCCTGGGCACATATTACCCCCTGGCTACCTATCCTGGGCACATATTACCCTCTGGCTACCTATCCTGGGCACATATTACCCCCTGGCTACCTATCCTGGGCACATATTACCCCCTGGCTACCTATCCTGGGCACATAATACCCCCTGGCTACCTATCCTGGGCACATATACCCCCTGGCTACCTATCCCGGGCACATATACCCCCTGGCTACCTATCCTGGGCACATATACCCCCTGGCTACCTATCCTGGGCACATATACCCCCTGGCTACCTATCCTGGGCACATATACCCCCTGACTACCTATCCTGGGCACATATACCCCCTGGCTACCTATCCTGGGCACATATTACCCCCTGGCTACCTATCCTGGGCACATATTACCCCCTGGCTACCTATCCTGGGCACATATTACCCCCTGGCTACCTATCCTGGGCACATATTACCCCCTGGCTACCTATCCTGGGCACATATTACCCCCTGGCTACCTATCCTGGGCACATATTACCCCCTGGCTACCTATCCTGGGCACATATTACCCCCTGGCTACCTATCCTGGGCACATATTACCCTCTGGCTACCTATCCTGGGCACATATTACCCCCTGGCTACCTATCCTGGGCACATATTACCCCCTGGCTACATATCCTGGGCACATAATACCCTCTGGCTACCTATCCTGGGCACATAATACCCCCTGGCTACCTATCCCGGGCACATATACCCCCTGGCTACCTATCCCGGGCACATATACCCCCTGGCTACCTATCCCGGGCACATATACCCCCTGGCTACCTATCCCGGGCACATATACCCCCTGGCTACATATCCTGGGGACACTGGCTGTTTGTCATTATGTGCATTTGCTGGTGAAAAGCAGTCTCTTGTTATGTGAATTTTCTGGTGAAAAGCAGTCTCTTGTTATGTGCATTTGCTGGTGAAAAGCAGTCTCTTGTTATGTGCATTTGCTGGTGAAAAGCAGTCTCTTGTTATGTGCATTTGCTGGTGAAAAGCAGTCTCTTGTTATGTGCATTTGCTGGTGAAAAGCAGTCTCTTGTTATGTGCATTTGCTGGGGAAAAGCAGTCTCTTGTTATGTGCATTTGCTGGTGAAAAGCAGTCTCTTGTTATGTGCATTTGCTGGTGAAAAGCAGTCTCTTGTTATGTGCATTTGCTGGTGAAAAGCAGTCTCTTGTTATGTGCATTTGCTGGTGAAAAGCAGTCTCTTGTTATGTGCATTTGCTGGTGAAAAGCAGTCTCTCGTTATGTGCATTTACATGGGGAAAAGCTGTCTCTCGTTATGTGCATTTACATGGGGAAAAGCTGTCTCTTATGTGCATTTAGTGGGGAATTTTTGTCAGTAAAAATAATCTTTTGTCGGTAAATTTTTAGGTATTTGTCAGTAAAAAATAACGTGAAAGGTTGGCAACACTGGCAGGCTGTATGGTGCAACGGGAAAGATACAGGCAGCCCACCTTGGGCTTGGCAGGGGGGAGGAGCCGACGTCAGCGAGCGAGAGTAGGGTGGCCGCAGGCAGCCATAAATACGCAGTGTGTGACTGCGTCGCACTCGCAGAGCCTCTCAGCCTGAGTCAGTCCAGAGACTAGCAGACTGTCACTCGCAGGAAGCCAAAGCCAGCCAGGAGCAAGCCCATGGAAGAGGGGTAGGAATGGGGTATCACATGCATGCGTAAAGAGGTGGAAGGTGTGGGTGTGATTAGGAAGGACATGGGTGTGGTTATGTGGTTGGGCGTGGTTAATTTAACCACTCCCATAGGCGCCAGAGAAAATCTTGCACCCAGGTGCCAGGCACCCCAGGCTCACCCCTGCCTGGGACCCTGCGGTCCCCCCAGTTGTATAAAAAGGGGGCATTGGGAATCCTCCCCGTGGCGCTCCTGGAGGCCTGGAGCACACCAAAAAACTGCTAGCAGATCCGCAAAATGCTAGAAGATTTTGAAACGCTTTTTCTTATTTTTCTGTAGCATTTCACCTAGCATTTTGCGGTTTTGTAAAGCGTTCTTGGTGTAGTAGATTTCATATATTGTTACAGTAAAGCTGTTACTGAACAGCTTCTGTAACAAAAACGCCTGCAAAACCGCTCTGAACTGCCGTTTTTCAGAGCGGTTTGCGTTTTTCCTATACTTTACATTGGAGGCAGAAACGCCTCCGCAATCCAAAAAATGCCTCACCTCGGGAGTATGCGTTTCAGCAAAACGCCTCCCGCTCTGGTGTGCACCAGCCCATTGAAATACATTACCCAAGCGTATCCGCAGCCGCAAGTGGATCGCAAAACGCTGCCGAACCGCTCTGGTGTGCACTAAGCCGGATAGTGCTAATGTAGCATGTAGCAGGGTGACTGCTTTGTGGTATTGGTTTGTGCATGCATTTGCATGAGCATTGCCTCATGAATAGCCAATTAGGCCAGATTTGCAATGTCAGACTTGCTAGGGTAAGGCCTCTTTTCCATGGACTGTGAATAGGCAGTGAAATGGCTCTCAAACTCTCACAACTGCTCACTGCTGCCTGGTAACTGCTCACTGCTGCCTGGTAACTGCTTGCTGCTGCCTGGTAACTGCTTGCTGCTGCCTGGTAACTGCTTGCTGCTGTCTGGTAACTGCTTGCTGCTGCCTGGTAACTGCTTGCTGCTGCCTGGTAACTGCTTGCTGCTGCCTGGTAACTGCTTGCTGCTGCCTGGTATCTGCTTTTTGCTGCCTGGTATCTGCTTGTTGCTGCCTGGTAACTGCTTGTTGCTGCCTGGTATCTGCTCACTGCTGCCTGGTATCTGCTCACTGCTGCCTGGTATCTGCTCACTGCTGCCTGGTATCTGCTCACTGCTGCCTGGTATCTGCTTGCTGCTGCCTGGTATCTGCTTGCTGCTGCCTGGTATCTGCTTGCTGCTGCCTGGTATCTGCTTGCTGCTGCCTGGTATCTGCTTGCTGCTGCCTGGTAACTGCTCACTGCTGCCTGGTAACTGCTCACTGCTGCCTGGTAACTGCTTGTTGCTGCCTGGTATCTGCTCACTGCTGCCTGGGATCTGCTCGCTGCTGCCTGGTATCTGCTCACTGCTGCCTGGTATCTGCTCGCTGCTGCCTGGTATCTGCTCACTGCTGCCTGGTATCTGCTCACTGCTGCCTGGTATCTGCTCACTGCTGCCTGGTATCTGCTCACTGCTGCCTGGTAACTGCTTGCTGAGCACACAGCTCAACAGTCCGTGGAAAAGAGGCCTTAAACTTGGTGTTTGAGCATGCATACATTTTCTCATGCAAAGTACTTCTTCTTCTTGTTTGAAGGTTGAGGCACTTAGTCTATTATATATATAGATTTCCAGAGGTGAAACAGCTGTGAAAGCCGAATATCTTCAACCACCCTAAAAGTGAAATACAGTCTCTACTGGAGATGGTACAACACTTATCTGAGGAAGTAAGTCGACTGAGAGCAGACACAAGTTATAAAGTTGATTGGAATCGACAAACCGGATTTCAAGGATCACCAAGAAGTTTGATTGTATGCTGGAATTGTAACAGTGAGGGGCATATCACTAGGAATTGTCAAAATAAAAGGGTGCCAGAACAACAACAATATTTAAACAAGTATCCTGCAAGGTAGGGTCGAACTACAGGAGACACTCAGCAAAACTAAGATTATAATGTAATACCTCAGGAAAGGTGTTTGATGAAAAAGGTTCACAGAAAGTTCCAGAGAAGTTGGAACAGGGTTTCTTTAAAGAAGATTAAAATAGTTGTTATTAATAAAATATTGAGGGTTGTAAACTGGTTCAATGCTCAAAAAGGCTACGGCTTTATATCCCATTCCCGAAGTGACATTAGAGAAGATGTGTTTGTATGCACTGGTCTGCCATAAGAAAGAACAACTCAGAGAATCAGTTTTGCAGTTTGAGGAATGGAGAGGTGGTCGAATTTGACATTGTGGAAGGAAGAAAAAGTTTTGAAGCTGCCAATGTAACTGGCCCTGGTGGTACTCCAGTTCAAAGCAAGTATGTAAGATGTCAGAGTTTGTACAAACCTCATAAAAAAGATGTTGATTACCACTCCAAAAGGTCCCTGTGTTACCAGAGGTTACTAGAAGAGGCATACTCTAAAGAATTTAGACCAAAGTATGATCTAGATTTGCCTGCTTCTCAACCGGTCAGAACACATGATATGAGAAGCTTGCTCAAATCTGGAGCTATCGAAAGAGAGAAAAAATGATACAACTCCAAGTAAACCCATTATCCTTGCTCAGGAAAATGCGGAAGAAGATTTAGGCCCTCAGAAGATTGAAAAATGCAGAAGCAATCATCTTTCCAATGAGATAGTGGGACTTAGCACGAGTTCTGGAAGAAAGGAATTGGAAATGTATTGGCAACCGATGCCCCGACCCCAACGTCTCAGGCGTTACAGAAAGCAACAGTGTTCATTGGGAACACTTCAACCTACCAAAGATCTCATAGGAGCTGAAATAGAACGATCAATGTAAATAAGATGAAGTTGTTTATAACAGAATTGTAGAGGACTACAATTAGAAAAAAAAGGGGGGAATTGTAGCCCTGCCAGAAGTTTAGAAGAATGCAAAGAGCCTTTTTTGTGCCTGGCCAGCAGCTGCAGCCTGTCAGATGCTGCTAGCACAGGTTACTGAATCACAGGGCAGCAGAATTTGGGAAAGCCAGGATCCAAAAGGGCAACCAGCTGCAGAAGAGGTGGAACCAGAGCTGTGAGAGGAAGAGTACCCGCCTCCAGGGGGTGGACACAGAGAGCCTGGATCTGACTCAGCTGTTTTTTTTTCTGAGCATGCTCTGTACAGAGTGGCAGTTGAGAAAACCAGTCTGAGCTGGTTGGAGCTGTGGTGTCGCAGTTTTTTTTGGCTGTCTAACAATCTGAAAGGACATGATGCTGCTAAGATGATATGCCAAGCTGGCTGCAGTGACTAAGAGCAGCAGAGAGGTACAGTGAACCTGGAGACTGTGCAGAGAGAGAGGCAGGAAGAGTAATCAGCTGCTTAAGTAGAGATGAGCCGAAATTTCGAACTGCTTTTATTACGAATGCGAAATTTAACATTACGACCCAAATTCGTAATTTCGTAAATAATTTTCAAATCGTAATTTACAATTTCGTAATCGAAATTTCACTCCCGTAATGACGAATTTCGTGTCTCCAACCGAAATTTTACTTTTTCAGGTTTGTAAGGGTTTCTATCCCTCTAGATGCTTAAAATGAATAGCACAGCTCCTCCTCCTCCTCCCTCTCTCTCTCTCTCTCTCTCTCTCTCTCTCTCTCTCTCTCTCTCTCTCTCTCTCTCTCTCTCTCTCTCTCTCTCTCTCTCTCTCTCTCTCTCTCTCTCTCTCTCTCTCTCTCTCTCTCTCTCTCTCTCTCTCTCTCTCTCTCTCTCTCTCTCTCTCTCTCTCTCTCTCTCTCTCTCTCTCTCTCCAGAGATTTGTAGTATTTCAAAACCATACTCACATTCATGACATGTCCAGGGATCAAACCCAGGCCAACCACATGGAAGACAGCTATGCTCACCACCATACCACCAAACACACACTAAATAGACTGCTAACCTAAATCTTACTTGTAGACAGTCATATGAGACACATGCTGGGTGCAGGGCTTTGTGATTGGACCATGGACCATGCGATAGAGTGAGGTGCAAAAATGAAATCATGCCTAGCAGAGGATGGTTTCACAATGCTAAATGCTAGGCTGGCTGTGGTGCAATTGGTTAGTGCGTCTGGCTGGTAACAGCAAGGTTACAGGTTCGATTCCATCCAGGCATGTCTTTTCCTTTTGCGTTCAACAGTTGTCCAAACAGAGCCAACAGAGCCCCAGATAGCCATGTAGAGTTAGGTCACAGCTAGCCTGGCTGTGGTGCAATTGGTTAGTGTGTCTGGCTGGTAACAGCAAGGTTACAGGTTCGATTCCATCCAGGCATGTCTTTTCCTTTTGCGTTCAACAGTTGTCCAAACAGAGCCAACAGAGCCCCAGATAGCCATGTAGAGTTAGGTCCCAGCTAGCCTGGCTGTGGTGCAATTGGTTAGTGTGTCTGGCTGGTAACAGCAAGGTTACAGGTTCGATTCCATCCAGGCATGTCTTTTCCTTTTGCGTTCAACAGTTGTCCAAACAGAGCCAACAGAGCCCCAGATAGCCATGTAGAGTTAGGTCACAGCTAGCCTGGCTGTGGTGCAATTGGTTAGTGTGTCTGGCTGGTAACAGCAAGGTTACAGGTTCGATTCCATCCAGGCATGTCTTTTCCTTTTGCGTTCAACAGTTGTCCAAACAGAGCCAACAGAGCCCCAGATAGCCATGTAGAGTTAGGTCACAGCTAGCCTGGCTGTGGTGCAATTGGTTAGTGTGTCTGGCTGGTAACAGCAAGGTTACAGGTTCGATTCCATCCAGGCATGTCTTTTCCTTTTGAGTTCAACAGTTGTCCAAACACCGAGCACAAAGTTTTGCATGCGTAAAGTTTTACGCACGCAAAATACCCCATGGGGTTCAATGGCGCAGCGCGCGCACGCAAAAGGAAAAGACATGCCTGGATGGAATCAAACCTGTAACCTTGCTGTTACCAGCCAGACACACTAACCAATTGCACCACAGCCAGGCTAGCTGTGACCTAACTCTACATGGCTATCTGGGGCTCTGTTGGCTCTGTTTGGACAACTGTTGAACGCAAAAGGAAAAGACATGCCTGGATGGAATTGAACCTGTAACCTTGCTGTTACCAGCCAGACACACTAACCAATTGCACCACAGCCAGCCTAGCATTTAGCACTGTGAAACCATCCTCTGCTAGGCATGATTTCATTTTTGCACCTCACTCTATCGCATGGTCCAATCACAAAGCCCTGCACCCAGCATGTGTCTCATATGACTGTCTACAAGTAAGATTTAGGTTAGCAGTCTATTTAGTGTGTGTTTGGTGGTATGGTGGTGAGCATAGCTGTCTTCCATGTGGTTGGCCTGGGTTTGATCCCTGGACATGTCATGAATGTGAGTATGGTTTTGAAATACTACAAATCTCTGGAGAGAGAGAGAGAGAGAGAGAGAGAGAGAGAGAGAGAGAGAGAGAGAGAGAGAGAGAGAGAGAGAGAGAGAGAGAGAGAGAGAGAGAGAGAGAGAGAGAGAGAGAGAGAGAGAGAGAGAGAGAGAGAGAGAGAGAGGAGTGGTTGGTTATTCATTTTAGGCATCTAGAGGGATAGAAACCTTTGCAAACTTTAAAATACTAAATTTCGTAATCGTAATTACGAAAATTTGCGTAATTTGCGAAAATTACGAAATTTCGATTACTGCTAAAATCGTAATTGTAGTAATTTCGCGAAATTTCGGAAATTCGTAATTAGGTCATTACGCTCATCCCTATGCTTAAGCAGAATAGAAAGCAGGAAGATAAGAGAGAAGATAGTAAAGCTGGAGATGTGATTTTCTGTACACAGAGAGACAGAATCTATGAAGACAGAGCATGTAAGAGAGGAAAAGATAAACTTGTGACAGAAACTACATTGTTGAAAAATGAATGTAAAGAAGGCTAATTGATCTAAGTATTCATGCATGAACTGCTCCTAGCTCAAGCCAATTGTTCAGGTATTCTCTGTAGTTTATAAGCTGTGTAAAAGAATCCCAAAGACTCTCTATCTGTGAAGTGAATCAAACTGCTGCCAAGAGGCCTCATGAGTCTTTAAGAGCATTTAAAGAAAGTGTTCCCAGCCTCTCTACTACAAGTATATGCACATTATGAGAACCTTCCTACAGTCATTTATCTGAATTATATGTGTTCATATAAAGAAAAGTATACTTACCTGAAGAAATTATGTTCTGGGTTTCTAAAAGAAAAGGAAGTTTATTAGAGATAGTATTCAAACCAGTTCAATGAATTCAAGTAGAAGTCTACCTGTATGATAATCTGTAGTAACTTGGATGGAGTTCTGTTGAGAAAAATAAGAACATTGAAAGTTTCTATCAAATACTGATTCAATACTAGGAACTAAGGATTGCAGGTTTGAATCATACTTACCCGGATGAACCTTGGAGCGTTGGAACTGTTTATCTGCAAAATAAAAGAAAAGATTACTTACACAGGATGCGTGGGTTGCTATATTTCCTTGTGGATTACAATTCTTGATCGGCCAACAGGAAAACGGAGCCTTTGTACCTGGAAGGATTGAGCATTAAAGTTGTCTTCTGAGTGAAAGTGAACAAAAATGAATATATCTACTTAGTTCTTACCATTTTAAGATGCATGCATAAATAGAGCACTTAGATGAACTAAAGCAAGGGACTGAGACTGTGTAGTGTGGAAAAGTGCTCAGAAAGGTGTTATTTGTCTTTGCTGAAAAAAAGAAGTTTATTAATGTGCTTTGTCATTGAAACTTTTATACTTATGATTAAATACAAATATTTCTTAAAAAGGACTTGATTGGTGTCTGGTGGATTTCCTGCGGTCAGAGTTTTAATCGGGTTACACTGGTTAAAGGGACTCTGAGCAGTAAGGAAAAAACAAAATCTGGACTAACCTGGGGTTTCCCCAGTCCCCCTCCCAGTAGCCTGTGAGGTACCCCGGCGTCCTCTTCCTCCTATCCATGGTCCTGCTGGCAGCTCCGGTAATCCGGCAACTTTGGGTGAAGTAGCTGTAAGAGTCCTGCACATACGCGGTTCTCTAAAGACTGAACTGCGCGCATGCGCGACTTCAGCCGGTCACCAGATTACCAGAGCCACCGGACCATGGAGGGGACCCGGAGGATGCTGGGGATCTCGCAGGCTACGGGGGCCTGGAGGAAGCCCCAGGTAAGTCCAGATTTCCTTTTTACTTCTCAGGGTCCTTTTTTAATTGATCAGTTGCTTGCAACTTTGATTTGCTAATACAAAATTCTTGGATCAGTTAATTTCGGCGCACGGCTCTGAGAGCCGAGTGGTAAAACTGGGCGCCGTCATAACAGCAATGTTATGATGTGTGCCCTGCGTAGCGGTAATTCGGGGCTCTGACGGCTGCCAGACGCGAATTACAACCCTCCGAGGGTCCATTATTCGGCTCTCCCCACGCCGAACTGAGCGGTGCCAAAACAATATGCACCCCAAAATTCTTCCTCCAGTGTGGGGGCTAATACCACCTGGGGAGAAGGTTTTTTTCATCACTTATAAAACCACTGTAAAATAACCTTAGCTTTGCCCTTTACAACTCAACTAATCATGCTTTGCACATAAAAGACCTATTTTAGCAAAAAGTATATGTTATTATTGCCCTGATCCATCAAATGTATTTCATGAGCTATCCTGCTTTCCCAATATGATACATTTCTGACATACTACAAATAAAAAAAGTCTCTCCAAGTATTATGTATGCTTAAAGAGGCACTTAAGCCAAACTTTTTTTTCAAAAGTGACAGTTTGCTAAATAGAGTAGGCTGATAGAAGACTTACTGCATTTTTTCTTCTTCTGAAGTCCTCCTTGTCCCACTAATCCTTCCTGTCAGCCAGCCCTGTCAGCGCCTCACGGCAAATGACCCAGGATTGTAAACAGATAAATCTTCCCTTCACTCGCTGGGTCCTACTGCCGCCGGCGCCGCTGCCTATACTGCACTGTGCAAGTGCCTAAATATGTGAAACGTGCGCGCGTGCACGGCGCGGGCCCTGCGCGATTTGCATACAATAGAAGCCTAAAGCAGTGTCCGGCTGATGTTTCTTCCCCGCAGTGCTCTGCTGCCTGAGGAATACGAAACTCAGCCGGACTCTGAACGAAGTGGAAGCGCATGCTCCCGCAATGCCTACGGAGCAGCGCTTTGAGGTATCTCTGCTCGTGCACTTAGACAGACAAATCAGTGCACGAGCGAGCGTTGCTAAGGAGCCTGAGACGCAGGAAGCTAAGAAGCGCTGGCTGACCCGGAAATAGTTCCGGCCAGCAGCGCCATATTGAATAAATTAAAAATCTCACTCCTGCCGGTAACAAACGAACTAAAGGCTCCGCAGCGGCGCTAATCAGGCGAAATTACAGGGATAGGAAAAAGGAATAAGGTAATATCCTTATATTGAAAAACGTTGTTGGCTTAAGGTTCACTTTAAATATAAACTGTGAATGTTCTTTTTTTTTGTTGTTGTTGTTTTTTGTTTCGTTTTTTTGTTTTTTAAGGGCTTTTTGAATACATTATCACACCCCCCTTTGTCTGTAGTGAGTGCTAGTTGTGTAATATAGTCCAGTTATTGGAGCTCTGCACATCAATGCAGATAAATCATTCAGGTATAAGTTTTGTTTGAAAGCGCTGCCATGTATCCCACTGTAAAGATCAAACACTAGCCGAAAGGGAATACCAGGGAAATAAATATATACACAATGTCTACAAAAAGACGAGCCCTATAGGTAAGTATAAGAGGTGAGATGCACCTCCGTAACTAGAACAATTGGTTATATGATAATCCCCTCTGGGTAAGGGTAAATATCAGTGGTACACTCCCCTAATAGGGGTAGCACAAAAATGGATCTGTGTATACATCCACCTGCGGGGGTCTTTGCTGATCCCCCCCACTCGAAGTATCGATGTGGGGTGTAGCTATCCCACAGGAAATGCAACAGTGTACCAGACCAGCAGGTGAGGTAAGGAGCTATGAAATGACTACCTCAGATCCGATGGTACCGGACCGGGTAGAGCCCAGAATGCTGCCTCACACCACTGTATCCCAAGATGGAGGGAAAAGATGGCAGAGAACTAGGTTAGCAAAAGTGCATAGTGCTGTACATATAAAACCTTGATATGAACATATTTCGCCCTCTAACAGGGCATGTTATCTTGGGATACAGTGATGTGAGGCAGTGGTGTGATATTTACCCTTACCCAGAGGGGATTATCATATAACCAATTGTTCTAGTTACAGAGGTGCATCTCACCTCTTATACTTACCTATAGGGCTCGTCTTTTTGTAGACATTGTGTATATATGTATCCCACTGTGCAAATTGTATGTAAGTATACTTGTGGCTAGCTGCCTTCACTGCTTCAGTTCAAAAAAAAAATTAGATTAGCTTAGAATTAGCACATAATTTGTATCTGTTCTGTATCCAAGACATGTATTTAATTCCAGAGGGGCTCTGCATTGCCTCTGTAGGCTTACAATTCAGGTGCATCCTTGAGCGCTGTCACTTTTTTGACTGACTGGTTTTGAACTAGTCCATCTCCTCATGGGTGATTTTAAGTATCTTCTTTGACCATATTTCAGAGAGTAGAGCAGCCGGGCACATCCAGATAAAAAAATGCCTTTTATTAGAACAATATTAAAATGAATTCCACAGCAGGCAATGACAGCAATCCACCAGGAGAGAGGGGGTAGACATGCAAAGGTGTCGACAGCTGTTTCGCACTACACAAAAGAGTGCTTCCTCAGGACAAAGCAAAGTATCTTCTTTATTCTTCACAAAAGCACTCCCTGGCAAGGATCTGTACAAAGATTCTGGTGGGCATCCTACCCGCTTGCACATTATTTGAAAATATGGAGATGGTGTACTAGTCCAAAACCCGTCATTTCAGATTTTTACTGCTTAGTGTAAGCGGCAGGAAGATGGGAGAAAAGCAATTTATAGTGCATTGTAATCTGGGACAAACACACTTCTTCTAAGTATGCATAAACATGTATTTTAAAATTTTAAACAACCGTGGTCCTTTAACCTCCTGAGCGGTATGGACGAGCTCAGCTCGTCCATCACCGCCGGAGGCTGCCGCTCAGGCCCTGCTGGGCCGATTTTCTTCAAATAAAGTGCAACACACGCAGCCGGCACTTTGCCAGCCGCGTGTGCTGCCTGATCGCCGCCGCTCTGCGGCGATTCGCCGCGAGCAGCGGCGAAAGGGGGCCCCCCTAGCCGCCTGAGCCCTGCGCAGCCGGAACAAAAAGTTCCGGCCAGCGCTAAGGGCTGGATCGGAGGCGGCTGACGTCAGGACGTCGGCTGACGTCCATGACGTCACTCCGCTCGTCGCTATGGCGACGATCTAAGCAAAACAAGGAAGGCCGCTCATTGCGGCCTTCCTTGTTTATTCTGGGCGCCGGAGGCGATCGGAAGAACGCCTCCGGAGCGCCCTCTAGTGGGCTTTCATGCAGCCAACTTTCAGTTGGCTGCATGAAATAGTTTTTTTTTAATAAAAAAAAAACCCTCCCGCAGCCTCCCTGGCGATCTCAATAGAACGCCGGGGAGGTTAAAAAAGGACAATTTTTAGCCAATACTGAGTACACTCCCTTCCGCTCGTCTCACTGTCACTGGTGTCCAACATAAATGTAATATCGCTCTAAAACTGCCAAGTGTTCTGTGGTAGACCTTCCACCCTCCCTTGTACCGGACAGTGGGAAACATGCAGGAGAAAAAAATGCCATAGCTACCTCTCCTGGTTCCACCCTTGGGTGTCCTGTATTTGGATAATATCTGCCTGCATTTTGTAATGAGGTGGTAAAAACATAAATCAGATTAATTGTTGGCAGACCATTTTTAATTCAGACTATTTGGGGCAGAAAGTACACAAGGACAGACACCCAGATAGCAGTAAAGTAATAATTATTAATAGTTGTGCACAATTTACAAATACATCTATCAGAACACTGCAAACATTAAGTTGAAACACAAACCCCAGCAAAACCCCACTTCAAACACTAGCAGATAACATAATCATAAAAGACTAACTAATTAACCCCCTTGCCGTTCCAATTGTGTCGGCAAGGGGGCGGCGCAGCAGTTTTTTTTTCATTTTTTTTTAAATCATGTAGCGAGCCCAGGGCTCGCTACATGATAGCAGCTGACAAGCGGCATCCTCCTTCCTAAGCCAATCGCCGCTCTCTGAAAGCAGGAAATCCTGTTCAGAACGGGATTTCCTGCTGGGCTTCCCCCGTCGCCATGGCGACGGGGTGGGATGACGTCACTGACATCATGGATGCCGGGACATCAGAGGGAATCCAGATCCACCCCTCAGCGCTGCCTGGCACTGATTGGCCAGGCTGCGCAAGGGGTCTAGAGGGGGGGGGGGCGCGGTGGGTAGCGGCGTCGATCGAAATGTGCACTAACGCTAGCTGCGTGCAATAAAAAAAATTATGCAAATCGGCCTAGCGGGGCCTGAGAAATCCTCCTGAGCTCGGGATAACCGGCAAGGAGGTTAAAGAAGCATATATATATATATATATATATATATATATATATATATATATATATATATATACAAGGATCACAGTACAAATATTGTCAGACAGAGGCCAGGTCAAAGGAGGCAAGCAAGAGTCAGCAGCAATGAAAGAGAAACAGGTCAAGAACAAGGTCAAGATCAAGAGGTGTCCAGATACTCAGCAGTTTAGCAGGAAAGCGATAGAAGGCAAAAAGGTCACCGGCTGAGGATGGATGAAAAGAGCGTCGCCATAGACTCTAATGCAATTATCGTTAATACAGTGAAAAAAGCAGACAGAAAAAATGGGTGCCCAATAAATATTGTTAACAACATTAGAACATTAAAGGTTTTTGACGTATGTTATCATTTTAGAAGCTTGTAACGTTATAGTTTTGTCATATTTTTTTGTTTGTATGTACAGATTTTATGTTCTCAAATATATTATTGTTTCTATGTACAAAAGGGTGTTTCTGCAGAGGTAGTGGTTAGGGTTAGGCACCACCCGGGCATCAGTTTGTTTTAGGCAATACTGGGGGTAGGGGGTTAGGCACCACTGGGGGGTTAAGGTTAGACACCACCAGGGGGGTGGTTAGGGTTAGGCATCACTGGGGGTGGTTAAGGTTGGGCGTCACCAGGGGAGTGGTTAGTTTTAGGCATCACCAGGGGAGAGTTCTGTATGAGAGTAGGGTTGGGTTAAGCTGTATTGTTGAATTACGTAACAATTTTTAACATTAATATCTTTTCGTTATTATTTCCCGTCTGTTTTTAAAACCATATTTATAGTTTACCAAGTTTGACAACAATGTTTATCACTATAGGATTTCGTTATCCACTGACGCCATTTCATTATCCCGTCGGGCCCTTTTTTCCTGGCGCCCTTTTTCATGTACGCGTTTAGAGCTCAGAGTCTAGAAGCTCAATACTCTGCCACTGGTCTGGAGTAAATAGAGAACTGGTATTATACTTCCAAATTAAAAATTTCAGTAACTACTCTTACTTACATAAAAGAACATTTGAAAGCATTCCCATATATTTTCTGTGTCTAAAATCATGTATTTCCGCTGCATAGAGCAGAACAACACAGCTTATTCCTGGCTCATCGGCAATTGTAATAATTGTTGGCTGAAGCTCCTTGTGCTTGTGTCTTCACTTTTCCCCCTTGCTTTTCTGCTGAAGTGACTCCACTATTGCCAGGACAATGTGTCCATTTAGTAGAGAAATGGGGGCAGAGTGAAGATACAGGCAGATAACCAGCAATGATTATATTTGCCTTTCCTGGTGACAAGAGATAAGGAAACTCCTACTGCTCCCTGCAGTCAATATACACTATTTTACCCACAGGGAATACTTGGGAATCCTTTCAAAAATTATTTTTTGTAACTAAGAGTAGTTACTGAAATTTTATCTGTTGTTATATGTTCAAATATTTCTGGATCCTTCTCACTAGTAATAATGGCGGTAAGCCACTAATTAAGATTACGCCAAAGTTTATGTAAAGTTTGGACATTATGCCCACATGTAATTATGATTTGGAAATTCAATTGATTTTGCATAATCCATTCATAATTTCACTGTATTTCATGTGATTTTGTGCCAACTTTAGCGTTATTAGCAAAAGCCATTGCTACGTATTTTAAGTGGATTAGTGGAAAGAAGTCTAAAACATTTTTTTTCAAAAAGACCTTGTTTCCGAGAAAATTGATTTTTGGAATTCAAAGGAAAAATAGGTTTTTCTCAGTAAACTCAGTAAAATTACATTTTGCACAGCACAAAACTATTTTTCAAAACCAAATTTTTACTTGTTTCCACTATTTCCCTTAACAGTGATTTTGGTGATGATAGTGTGATAAACAGCGGAAAAGCCGCCGCATGTTCTGGCAGAAGGTGGCTGATTCCGCGTCTGATGCGGCGGTTTGTCCGCGTCAGCAGGCGTCTGGTTTGTCTGGAGCTGGTGGTGCCCATGGGCAGAGTAGCGTGGGGGCCGCCGCATGTTCTGACGGCAAAGCGGCAGATTCTGCGTTCAGCGCGGCGGGTTCTCCGGGTAACATGTGTCTGGGTTAGCTGGACCTAGTAGTGCACACAGATGGAGAGCTACGCGCGCGCGCGCCGCTAGACAGGCTCTTTATACCAATAGGAGGAAGATCAGCTGATCGGGACGGTCAGCTGATTCCTGCTCGGCTATGGATTGGTTGATGGGAGCTGGGCGGCGCTGTGGGGTGCTTTACTATATATATCTCTTGTTGTTCAGTTGCTGGTTGTCTGGCGTTGTGAATGCTTACGTGTTAGCACTCAGACCTTAGTCAGATCTTTCAGTGTGGTGGAACCAGGAGGACCTGGGAATCCACACATAGCCAGTTACTGTATTTTATCTGTGTTATTCTCTAGCATAGTTCCAGGGTGTTGAGATCACGGCCCTCACACCCCAGACTAGGAATACTGTATACCATCTGTGTTATTCTCTAGCATAGTTACAGGGTGTTGAGATCATGGCCGTCACACCCCAGACTAGGATTACTGTATATCATTTGTGTTATTCTCTAGCATAGTTCCAGGGTGTTGAGATCACGGCCCTCACACTCCAGACTAGGAATACTGTATACCATCTGTGTTATTCTCTAGCATAGTTCCAGGGTGTTGAGATCACGGCCCTCACATCCCAGACTAGGAATACTGTATATCTGTTATGACCTGTAGCTTTCCTGACTATTCTTCTGATCTCTGATTTGGTACTTTGCATATCTGATACTCTGTTGCCGACCCGGCCTGTCTGACCTTCTGGTTGTCACCCTCCGCAGGGTGTCCAGCCTTTCCGCAGGGGTCCCCTGCTCTACAGAGGGGACAATGCTCCTCATCAGTCAGGGACTCCCTCTCCAGGTGTCCTTGACTGCAGTAGAGTCTTCTCTACTTATTGGACCACCTGCTACCCCAGTGGTCCAAAGGTTACTGTTGCACCAAAACACTTACACACTCAGGTGTCTAGAGGTTAGACATATTTGATTATTGACGATTCCGCAGATCCCCAGTAGTCAGGTATATCTGTATTCTTGGGGATACTGCAGATCGCCAAGAATCAGATTCTCTCTCTGGTTGCTGACACCTATCGTTACAGATAGCATGTACGGGGGCTTTGCTATTAACCGCTAAAATCATCATGAAACTGCAACGAACGTACACATAATTGTGAATTTACGGTTTCTGATTACGGTTTCATACAAAATTATTAAGATTTTTTTTTCCCAAAAACTTCAAATTATGGTTATGCCTCGTAATTTCGAATTACAATTATGGATAGTTCATGCTCATCGCTACTTCTCACTGGGCCCTGTGTAGTCAATTGAGTCAGTGCGGTCTTCTGCTTTGGTTAATGTTTTATTGTGTTCTTGAGGCATAATTTCTATAATTTTATGTATAGGTATGTTATTCTGTTCTTTTAATTCATATGTGCCTATGCTTCCCTCTCAGCTTATATTTTAGGGAAGGGTTTCAGTATTCTTTCTCAAATGACATTCAGGGATAATTATTTCCCCAACTGTTGAAAAAGCTCTACTATGGCCTCAATTCACTAAACAGTTTAGACTAGTCTACTGATGGTTTTTAGTCTACTGATGGTTTGGTCAGTTGCATCAAGGGGGAATTCACTATTACCAAATAATTTAGACCTGTTTTTAGACCTGGTCCAAAATTTTTGGTTATTAGGTTGGTAAAGCAGGGGAAATTATCAAAAGATGCAATTCACAAACGAGTAGCTATGCCTGAAATGCTTCTCCTCTGATGAGCTCTCCCCTGCATACAATTAAACTCCTCCATAATTCATTCAAAAGGTTCCATCCTTACATCTAAAATACCTCACAGAATTAATTCACCTACAGAAATCAGCTGGTCTAATCTCTGTCGGAAAAAGTGGGCGTGGTTACTCCTTGTTTGCCTTTGTGAGCTGTGTAATTACTGAAGATTAGACCAGGTCTAAAAACAGGTCTAAAACATTACACCAAACTATCAGTAGACTAAAAACCATCTGTAGAGTCTAGACTAGTCTAAACTGCTTAGTGAATCGAGGCCTATAAATTTAGAACAGCCAAGTCCAGCATGCTAGCATGTTGTCTTTTCTTATGTTCCCATGAGTGTGATCTCCTGCATGCCTGGTTAGGGAATTGAAGGCTACCATTGTATAGACATCCTGTTCCATTGCACGCACTAGTATAGAGATCATTACCATTTTCAAATGATTGTCTCATATAGATCGTTTAGTTTTGTAGTCAAATGTATCTGTACAAAACATCATCTCCATTGGGTGCTGTCGTGCACGCAGTAATTACACTTGAAAATTTAATTAAAATGATTGTTTAAAAAAATAGCAATGTCCATAACTAGCAATGACCTTAATGTGCTAATGTAATTACAATTTAGCAACATTTTCTGTAAACTCCGTAATTACAATTATGATCGTAATGTAAAAATCGTAAGCATGAAAAATTACATGAAATTTCCCATAATTAGGACCATGCACAAATGTATTGTAATTATGATCATTTTTGTAATTACGATTGTTTTTGTGATTCAATTTTTGTAATTGCTAAAATTTCATAATTATTTTTTGGGATGAATTGTCATGTAAACCACAAAATTACAAATTTGTTTTCAATGTTCTTTATTGAGTTTTCAAGATAAAATACAAATATTTCCAAAACTTGTAATACAGTTGGAATTATCCTTGTATTCATATGACTTATGCAATTCAGAACTAGTCAACATTTATACTCTATGAAAATAAAACATTATTACACCCTACTGTATCCACTTAAATGAATAAAAAGAAAAGTATAACTATAAATAAAAAAATAAATAAATAAATACATAACTGAAACACTAGCTGTACTACAATTGGACTGATTTCTATATAATTTTTTTCTATAATGTTTAAAGAGAGTCTGAAGTGAGAATAAATCTCGCTTCAGACCTCATAGATAGCAGGGGCATGTGTGCCCCTGCTAAAACGCCGCTATCCCGCGGCTTAACGGGGGTCTCTTCACCCCCAAATCCCCTCCGTACAGCCGGGGAGCACTTCCGCATTGGGGCAGGGCTAACCGCCGCAGCCCTGCCCCACACTCATCTGTCAGCGCGTATCTCCGCCTCTCCCCCGCCCCTCTCAGTCTTCCTTCACTGAGAGGGGCGGGGGAGAGGCGGCGATGCGCTGCTGATAGACGCGACTGGAGGCAGGGCTGCAGCCGTTAGCCCTGCCTCCAGGAAGAGAAAATTTGTGACCAAGAAGACGACCAAGGTTTGCGGGGGTGGGTTTGGGAGTGAAGGGACCCCCGTTTAGCCGCGGGATAGCGGCGTTTTAGCAGGGGCACACATGCCCCTGTTAACTATGAGCTCTGAAGCGAGATTTATTCTCGCTTCAGAGTCTCTTTAAATGAATCTTGTGCCTGGGCTGACATTCCACACTATGTTCTTGACTTAATATAGCTTAAACATTCACTCTTATATTCTTAATGATTTAACTGTATGAATTTATATTTATTTGGTCTAATAAGCCTTGTTTCCAAAAATCATTAAAATAAACTCTATCCTGCCAAGTTTTATTTAGAGTTGATTCCATACTGAATATTTATGACATTGAGGCTGGTTTCACAGTGGGACGTCAAAGTCCCACGTTACAGCAGCCAGTAACGCAGCCTAACTCACAGCACTGTAAAATCAATTGTGCTGTTCACAGTGCACACGTTGCGTTATATAGTAACGCAGCACGTTTAAACAAAGTGCTGCATGCTGTACATTATACTGGGCTAAGCAGCGTCAGACTGCTTGCACATGCTCAGTAATGTTGGAGGAGGAGGTCTCCCCTCCTCCTCCGCAGCCAGCCACATGGCTAATTAATATTCACTGCACTGCAGAGACTCGTGGTAGGACTGTAGTGTTGTCCGGATCATGAACAAATCATTCATTTGATCCAGATCTTTTTTGTGAGTCGAATCATCCGGATCATCACAATGAAAGATTCAGTTCACAGTGGATGTCTGTCTGGAAGAAACAGAAACATACAGAATGTACAGTGCAGGGAAAGTCCTGTCCTGCTAGTCATTTCACTCAGTCTGCTTCCCTAGTAAAATGATTCAAATGATTCGGTTCAAAGATCCAAGTCTTTTCAATAATCCAATTCAAATGATCCGAATCCTTAAAAGATCCGGACTTCCTATTACTAACCTGGAGCGGCTGCTTTGAGAGCTGCATAACGCAACTCAATCTGACGTCCAACTTCAACACCACCATACGTTGCGTTAGGGGCACGTTATGCGACCATAACGTCCCCTAAAACGCAACGTCTTGGTGTGAAAGTAGCCTACATTCAAAATATATTCTACAGAAGGGATATAAGAAGTATTCCATGCCCTGGTTAAAAGTCCTCCGGCAGCTATAAGACCAAGATAAACGATACCCCGTAACCTTTTTTGGGTATTGGTAAATGCCTATATTGAACAGTGCTTTATCTGAATGACCAAAAAATAAATTACAATTTCGTGTTACACATAATTTTGTGTATTTTACTTATTTTACAAGAAATGATGAAATTACAAGTAACATAATTTAATGCAAGATTACGACACAAAATTGAAAAAAAAAAAAAAACCCATTAACAGTGAATTTTATTATAAAAATGTTATCAATATTTACAAAAAAAATAAACATCTGAGGGGCGATCAGACCCCACCAACAGAGAGCTCTGTTGGTGGGGAGAAAAGGGGGGGGTTCACTTGTGTGCTGAGTTGTGTGGCCCTGCAGCTTGGTCTTAAAGCTGCAGTGGCCCATTTGTGGTAAAATGGCCTGGTCTTTAGGGAGGTTTAACACTGCGGTCCTTAAAGATCTGTACACACTGCTGCCAATGTGCCAGTGTGATTCATTATGATGGTCATACTTTGCTAAATTTTTTGAAAGATATCTGAATGATGTGGCGGTTTGTTTCTGGGATTTTTTTTTCATCTCCGTGGATATGGGCCATAACTTATAGTGTTGTCCAGGGATGAGCAGAAACTACGCCAGTGCAAATTTATGCATCATAGTTCGCATCTACGCATCATAGTTCGTAGGAGAAGTTTCAAAACTACACTTATGAATTTACGCATGCCGAAGCACCGCTACGCGTAATTTACGCCCGCTACGCGTAGTTAACATGTGTATTGCGAAGTGAACTATGAATGCGTTACTCACGTCTATTTTTCCACGTACAATTGTATGCTTACAAAAATACGCATTGGAAAGGTGAATATATGCATAGAAGAGTTCCCGGTAAAGCATTTACAGAGGAATTAATGCGGAAATTTTTACACATAAGGGCATAAGCGTCCGCATACACTACGCTTCGCACTACGCGTAATTGCATATTTTAACGCATAGTCTACGAAATGCATACGAAGCGAATATTTGATTTTGAAGCCGTAGTTTGGCGAAGCGTAGTTCCAGCGTAGCGAAGTTGGCTGACTACAACCATTCCTGGATATGATCCACATATGATGATTAATGACAACAGCGTTGTCATTAATCATCATATGTGGATCCTCTCCACCTGCACTCTAGGCTCAGGCTCAGGAGCTTTTCTGCTGAAGAAACATTTAGTTTCACAATGGAAGATCTGTAAGAACTGATTCTTTAACTTGGCTGATACATGAATTAAGAAAACAGAATGAAGGACCTGAAAAAATGAAAATGTGGTATTTTCAAGTGACAAAAAGTAACTACGTCCAGGGCAATATAGAAGGCACAGGTCAGGAAAGAGATAACTGTGAAGGTTATGGTCTTGTAATAGGTGCCTGTATTGCTGGCCTCATTTCTACGACTTTTCATTCTGATCACATGGGAGCTGAGGGAAATAATGAGAAGTACGGAAGATGTGAAGAACACAAACAGAGGGGAAAATTTCCACAGAGCATAAAAAGACATTGAGATCTGATAAGTTTGCATGTTACATGAAGCATCATCTTCTGTTGAATTCCTTGAACATGAAAGGGAAGGAAGGATCAAAACAGTTGTGACAGGAAAACCAAAGGACAGCAGCCCAAACACAATAATCAGAGAGCTGACCCTCTGGGATATGATGATCTTTAGATGTGAGAAGAAGACACTGTGGAAGGTGGAGATCTTAAAGCAGAAGAAGAAGGAGAGCAGGGCTGATAACCAGATGGTGGAAAAGACTGAGGTTTGATAAATGAAAAAATGCAGTAAAAATATCAGGTTTGCAAAACACTCCAAGAATAAGAAATCTATGATGGAAAGAATGTGGAGGATGATCCTTGAAAGGCCAAGAGAGGTAATAATCTGGTCGGACTCGGCAGCTGTCATTGTCCTTTGCTTTAGCCAGTCAGTGACATTCACAGCCACAATAAATGTTCCTGTAAATAGTCCAGCCAAAGACAGTATGGAAAGTGCAGCAAAGGGAAGAAAATTGTCTAATATATTTTGATAACAAGTTTCCTCTGTATAATTGGCCATGTCTCTACTCCAATGCAAGATCTGCCTGTACAACACATAGCAAAATGTCCCTTACTTTGAGTGGAAAATGATTATTTGAGTGTATGATACAAAAGAGGATGCATCATCCGTATGGCATGATCTTTATACAAATATGAAAGACGAGAGCAGATTTGATTAAGTTCACCACACAGGGATGTGGTTATAAAGAACCAAATCGCCTCGCTGGACTGAATGATTATTTATAGCAAGCAACAAGATTAACCTCTTCTGGATGTAGGCTGTTTAAATGTATGCCTCATCTCTGCCAGGGTGTAGTTTTCAATAGCCCAGCTCCATGTGCACTATCTAAAATCGCTCTTCTATATCTCATAAACTCAGCTCTCCAATGACAGCCAGGGCCGGATTTCTGGGAAGGCCAGAAAAGGCCACGGCCTAGGGCGATAAAATCAGATAAGATAAGAAGGGTGGCATGACTAGAAGAGAGAAGAGGTCATATGTCAAAGTAAATCATCTCTTCTGGTCCCGCAGTGCAGCAAGCCAGCACCCTGCTCTGTAGTCTGCACTAATAGCTAAATTCCAGAGTTCCCCAATCCCTGCTTCTCTCTCTCACATTTCCTGGTGTGTTATAACAATCAGGATCAATCATAACTGTCACCTGATAATCTGTATGATGGACATACAGATCGATGTGAGAAATACCAGAGATTTACATTACAAAGCAGATAGAACTAAGCTCCGCTGAGTTTTAATGCAGACATTCACAAACATCAGTGATCTCTGCTAGTTTCTAATCTTCACCTCTTTTACAGCTTTGACACTGACCCCAGCAGTCATTAATTACTTTATCTAACCCTAATTTATGTTTCTCTTTTTTTTCCTAGCTAGCAGTGATCTCGTTTGCTTCAGTTAACTCTTTCCTGACTCATTTTCTGTCCTTCAGCTCCTACCATCTATGATAACTGCTTGAATAAAAATGCTGTTTGCTTCCCTTTCATTGCTAAACTGTCACTATAAAGGACACCTGAGCTGTTACTACCTCTATGCTAGTGTGTATGGTTTGGCATCCCTCTGCTTTCCTGTAGCAGTAGAGCATTGTACAATCTTGGCCATCAGCAAAAGCAGAGAGTTTTGAATCAGGATGATACCATTTATTGGCTTAAAAGAAAAAGAGTAAGCTTTCTGCTAATAAACCTTCTTCAGTGTGAGAAAGCGTGGAGCAGCCGCCGCCATGAGTCAGCGGCAGGCGGCTCCTTCCGCGCATAGTAAACCTGCACACAGAGAGGCAGCCGCCTCCTCTCGGTATGAGGCGGCTGTCTCCGTGCAGGGCTCAGCGGAGCGCGGAGAGGTTAGCGCGCATACCCCCGCTGCGGAGACACCGCAGAGCGGGGCTGCTGTGGCTTGGACTCGTAGTCCCTCTAGTTTCAGAGTGACGCGCGCGCACTCAGGCAGGGAATTTATGGCAGCCAGAAAGGAGTCAGCTGACCAGGCTGGTCAGCTGACTCTGGCTCCACTCGTCATTGGTCCAGCACTTAGGGAGGTGCTGGGGGGATACCTGGGTATATGTACCACTGGCTGTTCACTTGCTCTTTGTCTGGCGTGCGATCACATACGTGGGAGCACCCAGATCCGTAGTCAGATCCGTAAGTGTGCCGGGACCAGCTGGAGCTGTAATCCTACACTTAGCTAGATTCTGTTGATAGCTAAAGTACTAGTTTGATTGTGATTATCTGTTATGACCCTTTGCCTGCCTTGACTATCCTCCTGAACTCTGATCCTGTACCTCGATATTTCGGATACTCTGTTGCCGAACCCCGGCTCGTTCCTAGACTCCGCCTCTGCCTCCTGATTTTGTACCTCGATATATCTGATACCCTGTTGCCGAACCTCGCCTGTACCTTGACTCTGCCTTAGCCTCCTGATCTTGTACTTTGTCTGTCCGTGTGTGTACGACCTGGCTTGTCCGACCTCGAGAACTGACCTCACTGTTGGAGGCGGTTCCCCGTCCTGTCAGTGACACCTCCTCCTGAGTGTCACTTTCAGACAATCCTTCCTACTGTCAGTCTGACTCCTCCCGTCTTGGAGAGCGCAGGTCTGCGGAAGGAATCTGTGCAGTACTCCTTGCTGCACTGAGGCCTAGTCCTCTAAGTGTTACTGTTACACCAAACACTACACTCTACTCAGGTGAACAGAGGTTAGCTAGTATATTGGATTATCGGTGATACTGCAGATCACTTATAATCTGGTATACATCTGTATTCCCAGTGATACTGCAGATCACCGGTAATCAGATCCTCTCTCTGCTTCACCGATCGTTACAGAACACCAGACAAATAACAGATGGACGCACGCGCTGACTCTCTGACTGTGCTTGCCACTTCGGTGGATACCATCCATCAAGCACTGGGCCAGCACAAAGCTTTAATTGATGCCCTAACAGGCTCTGTGCAAACCCTTCAGACGTCAGTTGATTCGGTGCGATACCCTCCTAGTGATGACATACGTATGCCCGTACCAGACAAATTTTACGGCCACAAGTCTGACTTCCGGAATTTTAAGAGTAGAGTGTTATCATATTTCGAGTTGAGACCCCGATCCTCGGGGACTGAGACCCAACGGGTCATTTTTATTAAAACTGGTGATTCCCAGTCCTGGGCATACAACCTGCCTCCCACAGATACAGCTCTGACCTCGGTAGAGGAATTTTTTTAATTCCATGGCAGTGATATACGACGACCCTGACCTTGCGGCAACCTCTGAGCGGAAGCTCAAACTTTTGCGGCTAGGCAGAGGCTCGGTCGAGGATTACGCGGCTGAATTTCGTAGGTGGTCAGTTACCGCCAGATTTGACACCTATGCAATGATGGATTACTTCCTGTCTGGGTTGTCGGAGGAGGTCTCCGACCTAATGTTAACCTTACCCGAGCCCCAGACAGTCGATGAGGCCATCTCATCGGCCATTCGTGTCGACCGTCGGCTACGCCATCAGAGGCAGACTCGGGGCAGTCACCGTGTCAGGGTGACATCTTATGCGGCACCATCCGCTGCACCCTCAGTAACGACATCTCCGCCTGTCTCTTCCTTTCCGGCCTTACCTCCACCCGAACCAATGCAGATTGGTCGATCAAAACTGACCCAGGTGGAGCAAAGGCGGAGAATAGCTGAACAATTGTGCCTGTACTGTGCAGAAGCGGGGCATAGAGTGCGAAACTGCCCTAACAAGCCGGGAAACGAGTCTGCCTAGGAGTAGTGGGGGGTGACACCCTAGGCACACCTTTCTCACCCCAAAAAGAGAAAAAATTGCTTCTTCCCTTTAGGATTACATGGGAGAATAAGTCTGTAGCCACTGAGGCTTTTATTGATTCTGGCTCAGCGGCTAATTTTATGAACCTTGAATTTGCTCAGGAGTTGGGTATTCCCCTCACTCCAGTAAGTCCCCCCATTCAGGTCATGGCAGTAGACGATTCCCCTCTGCAACGGGATCGTCCCCTGTCACAGACTCCGCAGGTGAAAGTCACGTTAGGGGTACTGCATGGGGAACAACTACAGTTTTTCGTATTGTGTATGTCAACCTCCACTATCATCCTAGTAGGCATGCCGTGGTTACAAGTCCATTCTCCACACATAGACTGGGCTACGGGTCAGGTAACCAGATGGTCCGATCATTGTCACCAACAGTGTTTAGGGAAGGTGACATTGGGTCGGACCAAGATTTGTGTGGAGGGGGTTCCCGAAGAGTATTCTGAGTTCTCTGATGTATTTTGTCCTAAGTCTGCTGATCAATTACCTCCTCATCGCCCGTTCGATTTCCCCATTGATCTCCGTGCTGGTTGTATGCCTCCTAGGGGTCACCTGTATAACTTGTCCGGTCCAGAGAAAATGGCTATGCAGGAATACATTCGTGATAACTTGGCCAAGGGGTTCATCCGGCCCTCCCGGTCGCCTGCTGGGGCCAGTTTCTTTTTCGTTAAGAAGAAAGACGGGGGTCTCCGACCTTGTATTGATTATCGAGGCCTCAATAAAATCACGGTAAAAAATCGCTATCCGTTACCCTTGATAGACGATTTATTTACGCAGGTCACAGCCGCAAAAATCTTCTCTAAGTTGGATCTGAGGGGGGCATACAATCTAATCCGCATTAGAGAGGGCGATGAGTGGAAGACGGCCTTCAACACACCCGACGGGCATTACGAGTACCTAGTGATGCCCTTCGGGTTGTGCAATGCGCCAGCCGTCTTCCAAGAATTAATCAATGATGTATTCCGGGAGGTATTGGGTACATTCGTGCTGGTATACCTTGATGATATACTAATCTATTCCAATAACCTCTCCGAGCACAGGGTCCACGTGAAGTTTGTTTTGAACAAATTAAGACAAAATAGGCTCTATGCTAAGGTGGAAAAGTGTATTTTCGAGGTGACCACTGTCACGTTCCTAGGGTACGTAATTTCCACCTCGGGCCTTTCAATGGATCCTGCCAAGGTCACAGCTGTGTTGGAGTGGCCACAGCCGGTGGGGTTAAAAGCCCTACAAAGATTTTTAGGTTTTGCGAACTATTACAGGAGGTTCATTAAGGGGTTCTCCACGTTAGTTGCCCCCCTTACCAGTCTGACGAAAAAAGGGGCGGAGACCAACCACTGGTCCCCTGAAGCCATGGCAGCATTTTCTCTTCTTAAGAATTTATTTTGCTCAGCACCAATTTTGAGGCATGTGGACACGTCCTTTCCCTTTATCGTGGAGGTTGATGCCTCAGAAGTTGGGGTGGGGGCGGTGTTGTCTCAACGATCAGGCTTGCAGGGCAGATTACACCCGTGCGCTTACTTTTCCCGTAGGTTCTCACCTGCAGAAAGAAATTACGATATAGGCAACCGGGAACTTCTGGCCATTAAATTGGCGTTTGAGGAATGGCGCCACTGGTTAGAGGGGGCAGAACACACGATCACAGTTTACACCGACCACAAGAACTTGGAATACATCGAGGGGGCGAAGAGGCTAAGTCCCCGTCAGGCCCGATGGTCTTTATTTTTTACAAGGTTTAGGTTTATAATCACGTACACCCCAGGCAGCAAAAACGTCAAGGCAGATGCCCTCTCCATGTGTTTTGAACCAGAAACAGCACAGCCACCCGCTCCTGAGTCCATCATCCCGCGGGAACTAGTGTTAGCCGCAACGGAGACTTGGGAGGATTGGACGGAGGTTTTGGGCCCCTTTCAGCAGGATGTTCCTGTGGGAAAACCCGAAGGGGTTATGTTTATCCCTCTGCCTTTTTGTTTACAAGTCCTGCATCTCTTTCACGCCCATAAGAATGCTGGTCATCCTGGAGCTGCCAGAACGCAGGATCTGATTGCCAGGTGTGCTTGGTGGCCTTCTTTGGCAACAGATTGCAAGGAGTATGTCAGGGAGTGTGCGGTCTGTGCCAAGAGTAAACCCTCCCGGCTGGCATCTGTAGGTAAGCTGCAGCCTTTGCCCACCCCGAGTGAGCCATGGACCCACTTGTCCATGGATTTTGTGGGAGAATTGCCCAGGTCTGAAGGAATGTAGGTCATTTGGGTGGTAGTCGACCGTTTTAGCAAAATGGCCCACTTTGTGCCCCTGAAAGGACTCCCCTCGGCTCAGGAACTGGCTGAGTTGTTCATCATTCACGTATTCCGGCTGCATGGCATTCCGGAAGACATTGTGTCGGATAGGGGAGTCCAATTTGTGCCTGGATTCTGGAGGGCATTTTGCCACCAAATGGGCATGAAATTGTCTTTTTCGTCAGGCTACCACCCACAGACTAATGGGCAGACGGAACGTATCAACCAGTCTTTGGAGCAATTCCTAAGATGTTACGTTGCGGAGGCACAGAGTGACTCGGTAAAATTTTTGCCCTTCGCGGAATTCGCACAAAATAATTTGAAGAATTCCTCATCTGGGTTCTTTCCATTCCAGATTGTGACAGGGAGGTCACCCAAATTCTCCCCTTTTCCAGTTGTCTCGTCTCCATTTCCAGCACTGGAGGATTGGCAGAGGTCACTCAGGGACAATTGGGGAATTTGCAGAAGGCGTTCCAGAGTCAGAAGGGTCAAGCTGACAAGAGACGATCCGTGGAATGGAAGTTTCAGCCAGGGGATTTAGTCTGGGTGTCCACACGTCACTTGACCCTGAAGCAGCCTTCTGCCAAACTGGGTCCCAGGTTTGTGGGTCCATTCCCAGTGACCAAAAGAATCAATAACGTGACTTACGCCATTGATCTTCCTGCCAGCATGCGGGGCGTAAGGTCGTTTCATGTGTCCCTACTCAAACCTGCGGTCCATGTGGGTCCCACTCCTCCTCCTTCTGTGTTGGTAGATGACCAACCTGAATACGAGGTGGAAAAGATTTTAGATTCACGCATTGTGCAAGACTCGGTACAATATCTTGTACATTGGAAAGGGTATGGCATTGAGGAGAGACAATGGGTACCAGGGACTCGCATGCATGCCGATGAATTGAAGAGGGAGTTTCACACTTTGCACCCAGGGAAACCTGGAGGGAGGGGGGTACTGTGAGAAAGCGTGGAGGAGCCGCCGCCATGAGTCAGCGGCAGGCGGTTCCTTCCGCGCATAGTGAGCCTGCACACGGAGAGGCAGCCGCCTCCTCTCGGTATGAGTCGGCTGTCTCCGTGCAGGGCTCAGCGGAGCGCAGAGAGCGGCGGTTAGCGCGCATACCCCCGCTGCGGAGACACCGCAGAGCGGGGCTGCTGTGGCTGGGACTCGTAGTCCCTCTAGTTTCAGAGTGACGCGCGCGCGCGCACACTCAGGCAGGGAATTTATGGCAGCCAGAAAGGAGTCAGCTGACCAGGCTGGTCAGCTGACTCTGGCTCCACTCGTCATTGGTCCAGCACTTAGGGAGGTGCTGGGGGGATACCTGGGTATATGTACCACTGGCTGTTCACTTGCTCTTTGTCTGGCGTGCGATCACATACGTGGGAGCACCCAGATCCGTAGTCAGATCCGTAAGTGTGCCGGGACCAGCTGGAGCTGTAATCCTACACTTAGCTAGATTCTGTTGATAGCTAAAGTACTAGTTTGATTGTGATTATCTATTATGACCCTTTGCCTGCCTTGACTATCCTCCTGAACTCTGATCCTGTACCTCGATATTTCCGATACTCTGTTGCCGAACCCCGGCTCGTTCCTAGACTCCGCCTCTGCCTCCTGATTTTGTACCTCGATATATCTGATACCCTGTTGCCGAACCTCGCCTGTACCTTGACTCTGCCTTAGCCTCCTGATCTTGTACTTTGTCTGTCCGTGTGTGTACGACCTGGCTTGTCCGACCTCGAGAACCGACCTCACTGTTGGAGGCGGTTCCCCGTCCTGTCAGTGACACCTCCTCCTGAGTGTCACTTCCAGACAATCCTTCCTACTGTCAGTCTGACTCCTCCCGTCTTGGAGAGCTCAGGTCTGCAGAAGGAATCTGTGCAGTACTCCTTGCTGTACTGAGGCCTAGTCCTCTAAGTGTTACTGTTACACCAAACACTACACTCTACTCAGGTGAACAGAGGTTAGCTAGTATATCGGATTATCGGTGATACTGCAGATCACTTATAATCTGGTATACATCTGTATTCCCAGTGATACTGCAGATCACCGGTAATCAGATCCTCTCTGTGCTTCACCGATCGTTACATTCAGAATTTGTTCTTGTATACTGTCAGTATGTTAGAGCACACCACCATATGTAGATTCAGCATTCAAAAGAGATGCATAGATTTTTCAGCAAATATAAATGTCATTCAGATGCTTTAAAGTGGACCTGAACTCTTGCACAGGACAGAAGGAAAACAGAGAAATGTACCCTGTATGTATTTAGAGAGCCTGTCTAATTCCCCCTCCTCTGTGTCTAATCACAAGTTGTAATTTATTATTACACTGTGTCATCTGACTTCCACAACATCTAAGCTCATTTGAAAGCACGGGATGTTAAAATTATGTCTGCTTCCATAAAAGCAGGAAGTAGACACGCTGCAGATTTATTGCAGGATTTGTACCAACTGTATCTTTTAGATCAGAGAGGAAATTCTGAGTTCAGGTCCACTCTAATTACAACAGAACATCCAAAGTGGGTCCTGACAGGATGTTTGCTACTTACCTGTTCTCTGATTTGGATGGGCTTCTCTCCATTGCACTGCCCTGCCAGCTGTTTGTGGCTCCGACTGCAGCCAGTCTCACAGAGGACAAAGAAGCAGCGCATGCTCTGGCCACTCGCGCTCCCTGTAATTTCTTGCTCCTGCCCATGGCTAGTATAGTGTTATGCATTCTTGACAAGTACCTATTGGCGTCATTTCTCAAGTATGCATGCCCAGAACACTATCGGCTGCTGTGCACATTCGGGCAGGAGCGCAAATTACAGGAATTATTTGTTGAATGCAGGGCAGAGCAGCACACCTGAAATGAGCCCATTCAAACCAGTGATCGCTAGTCAGAGTGTTGGACAAAATATATTTTTTTTTTGGGGGGGGGGGGGGGCACTTGGTGACAGGCAGGCCTAGGGCACTGGAAACTGATGACAGCTGAGCTTGTCTCCAATTTCATAGGCTCCTGACCCTGTGACCCCTGTAAGCCAATCATAGTGATCACAAAGGAAAAGGGCCAGAGCTTGCTGGCCTGAAAGGAGTTAAAAGGAGAATTCATAAAATACTTAAGTGAGTACACAATTTGTGTTACTTTTTGCAAAGCTTGATTTAATGAAAGAAAAGGTTTATTGAATAAGGGCCCACTCTGTCAATCTCTCTATTGGCTACCATTACACAAAGGATCCAGTTTAAATTCCTCATCCTATCATACAAAGCTCAAAGTTGTCATTCTCCAGACACCCGGCCGGCAGTCCTGCCGACAGGGCATCACAGGGGGGGGGCCTGGTATATGAGGCCCAAGTGTTTCTGGGGCCTGGTGAATATATATATAGAGTGTGATGCGAAAGTTTGGGCAACCTTGTTAAACGTCATGATTTTCCTGTATAAATCGTTGGTTGTTAGGATTAAAAATGTCAGTTTAATATATCATATAGGAGACACACACAGTGATATCTGAGAAGTGAAATGAAGTTTATTGGATTTACAGAAAGTGCGCAATAATTGTTTAAACAAAATTAGGCAAGTGCATAAATTTGGGCACCACAAAAAAGAAATGAAATCAATATTTAGTAGATCCTCTTTTTGCAGAAATTACAGCCTCTAAACACTACCTGTAGGTTAAAAATGAGAGTCTGGATTCTGGTTGAAGGTATTTTGGACCATTCCTCTTTACAAAATATCTCTAGTTCATTCAGGTTTGATGGCTTCTGAGCATGGACAGCTCTTTTTAACTCACACCACAGATTTTCAATTATATTCAGCTCTGGGGACTGAGATGGCCATTCCAGAACATTGTACTTGTTCCTCTGCATAAATGCCTTAGTGGATTTTGAGCAGTGGTTAGAGTCGTTGTCTTATTGAAAGATCCAGCCCTGAGGCAGCTTCAGCTTTGTTACTGATTCCTGGCCATTGGTCTCCAGAATCTGCTGATACTGAGCGGAATCCATGTGTCCCTCAACTTTGACAAGATTTCCAGTCCTTGCACTACCTACACAGCCCCACAGCATGATGGAACCACCACCATATTTTACTGTAGGTAGCAGTTGTTCTTCTTGGAATGATGTGTTGTTTTTCTTCCATGCATAACGCCCCTTGTTATGCCCAAATAACTCAACTTTAGTTTCATCAGTCCACAGCACCTTATTCCAAAATGAAGCTGGCTTGTCCCAATATGCTTTAGCATACCTCAAGTGGCTCTGTTTGTGCTGTGGGCGGAGAAAGGCTTCTTCTGCATCACTCTCACAAACAGCATCTCCTTGTGTAAAGTGTGCAGAATGTTTGAACGATGCCCAGTGACTCCATCTGCAGCAAGATGATGTTGTAAGTCTTTGGTGCTGGTCTGTGGGTTGACTATGCCTGTTCTCACCATTCGTCGCTTCTGTTTATCCAAGATTTTACTTGGTCTGCCAATTCGAGCCTTAACTTGAACTGAGCCAGTGGTCTTCCATTTCCTCAATATGTTTCTAACTGTGGAAACAGACAGCTGAAATCTCTGAGACAACTTTCTGTATCCTTCCCTTAAACCATGATGGGGAACAATCGTTGTCTTCAGGTCATTTGAGGGTTGTTTTGAGACCCCCATGTTGCTACTCTTCAGAGAAAATTAAAAGAGGAGGGAAATTTGCAATTGACTCCCTTAAATACTCTTTCTTATAATTGGATTCACCTGTGTATGTAGGTCAGGGGCCACTGAGCTTACCAAGCAATTTGAGTTCCCATAGTTAGTTCTAAAGGTTTTGGAATCAATAAAATGACAACAGTGCCCACATTTATGCACCTGCCTACTTTTATTTAAACTATTATTGGGCACTTTCTGTAAATCCAATAAACTTAATTTCACTTCTCAAATATCACTGTGTGTGTCTCCTATGGTAGTAAAAAAATGGCCCCTGGAATCTGCATTTGCAGAAATATTTTTCTCCGGATGCCATTTTCTTGTAGTCCCATAGCTATTTTTACGGGACTTCGGTACATATGTGCGGAGAGGGAAGCAGACCGGTGGCAGTGTGTGGCACCTCAAGTTTCAAAGGCATCCCTGCTTTCCACCCCCTCTCACTTCCCTCACAACAACTCAGTCCTGGACCTGGCTCTGCAGGGGGAGCAGTACAATCCTCCCCATCTGAGACTTCCTCACACAGCCAGCATTGGATAGTGTTTGGGCCTCAGGGTGAAGCGTTGTCAGTGAGAGATTAGTGTACTATTACTAATACTATCTCTTGCTTTACCTGTTTTCTCTTTCCCTCTGCCCAGCCCAGTCTCTGAACCTTTCTCTGCTCTACACTCCTCTCCTTTGTCCACTGACATAGTCAAAGTCTAATGTAATGTCCTATCATAATATTGCTATGTATTTGTATAGCACTGATAACTTCTGCAGCATGTTACAGAGTACATGGTCATGTCACAAACTGTCCTCAGAGGGGCATACATGCAAAAATGGCACCAGGAAATTTGAGTGCCGGGCAAAGCCAGTACAATGGTCTGTAGAATGGACTCCTATATTGGAAGGAGTGAGGTTAAGTAGTAGGGAGTCTCTTCAGAATCCTGGGTCCGCTTCAGTTGCAAGGGCTGTGCTCCCATTCTAGTTATGCCACTGACAACACTTAACTTGCAGTAAGGAAAAATAATGAATTTGAATGCAGGAAAGTAAGAGAGGGTGCAGTGCAGTTTGTAGGTTAAACTATTGCCAGCTGCACTTACTGTGCTTCTGTCCGCTTTTTACCAGCACATCAATGTTACAGATTGTTACGCATTGCTGAAAAGCGGACATAAGCGCACTAGTGTGTGTATAGGCCCTAAAGAGTTTGGGCCGCTGACACCAGTCCCACATCTTCAGTGATGATATTGGCTCCTGCCTGCAAGGGTAGGGGTGTTGGGCTACATACCTTCCAACTTTTTGAAATGAGAAAGAGGGACTCTTTAAGACACACCCGGGGCCAGTTTTGTACTTTTACGTTTTTACCACCCGAGGTCTTCTGTCACCAGCCGCCCACACACCAGTACACATATTCCAAACCGACCTTCCCACCCCCACCCCAGCAGAAAAGGAACAGTACCTGAAACTACTAAAGATAAAGAAAGCTTTTATGTCCCACAGTTCCAGAATAGGGCCCCTCTTTGCTCAAGTAGGTTTCTTCATAGCGCAGGCGAGCATGTTCATACTGGCAGGGCGGGCCGAGGCATAGGCTGGAGAGGCTCCAGCCTCAGGGCGCAGTGTAGGAGGGGGCGCACAATTCATTCAGCTGTCATTCCTAATAGTGTTTGAAGCAGAAATAAATAAGAAAAGGGGATACATAGCAGTGACTGCAAGCCAGATAACTAGATATTAAGGTGTTGGGGAGGTTGTGGGCCCTGTGGCACCTCTAAGTCTAATAGCAATCAGTGTATGACGGCTGGGGTGGCAGGGCTGGAGGGGCGCACTTTGGTGTCTCAGCCTTGGGTGCTGGAGGACCTTGTCCCGCCTCTGCATACTGGGCATGCACACGTAAGGTCTGTGCATGCCCGGTTGCACTAAGGCAACCAGGCATACTCTTTGCACAAGCACTTCTTTATACTGGGCATGTGTGGACTTTACTTGTGTATGACCGGTACAGATACATTCACCCACACTCATTTGCATACTGAAAACACTTTTCAACCAGAGAGGAACCCAGCACTGGAAAGGTGGAAAATACAGGAAACCCCTGGACTATCCTCTCCTTCCATAGAGGCACCACAGCTCCCTGCAAGCCCTACCCCCATTATAGTAGTACCACAGTTTCCAGCTGTGAGATCTCGCCGCATATGGTGGTGAAAGCCGAGACCCGCGCTGAGACACAAGCCTCTGGGTCTCGGCGAAGCTCTGATGTCAATGGAGCGCATGGCGCACCGCTCCCATTGGCTAAACGGCGGACGCGTCCTCAGTACGCGCTCCGCTGCTGTAACGTACATGGTGTGTCAGCTGACTTGCTGACACGCTGCAGCAGTATTTGAGATTCTTTGTTTCAGGATGTCAGGAAGATTGGGTTCAGTTTTTACCATTTGCTGAATTTGCTAGGAACAATCAAGTCAATAGTTCCACCAAGATGTCTCCTTTTCAGGTGGTCTATGGTTCTAATCCTAAATTCAATGCACTTTCTGGTATTTCCAATCTTCCTGAGTTAGAAGAATGGTCATTTAGGTTTGACCAAATTTGGAAACAAGTACAGGAAACATCAGGAATGCTATAAATACCCAGAAATTGTTTTTTGATTACACCGAACTTTTGAACAGGAATTTAGGCCTGGAGATTTAGTTTGGGTCACATTCCGTTATGCCAACCTTCTGCCAAGTTGGGACCCAAGTTCATTGGTCCATATCCAGTCATGGAGAAAATCAATTGGGTAACTTATATGGTCAAATTGCCCAGATCCATTAGAGGGGTTAACTCTTTTCATGTTTCACTTTTGAAGTCTCCTGCTTGTTACAAGACTTCAGACCCACCCCCTCCACCCATGGAAGTTGATGGTGAGCAAGAATTTGGAGTTGAGCAAATTCTTGATTCTCGCATAGTAAGAGATTCTGTACAATATTTAAATGACTGGAAAGGATATGGACCAGAAGAAAGATCTTGGGTTCCTGCTAAACAGGTTCAGGCTGATTTAGCTGTAAGGGCGTTTTATGAAAAAAAAATCCTGGAAAACCCAGGTTGGAGTGTCCAGAGTCCACTTCTAAGGGGGGGGGGGGGGTACTGTAAGATCTTGCTGCATATAGCGGTGAGATGCAGAGACCCACGCTGAGGCAAAAGCCTCTGGGTCTCGGCGAAGCTCTGATGTCAATGGAGCACATGGCGCTCCGCTCCCATTGGCTAAACGGCGGACGCGTCCTCAGTATGCGCTCCGCTGCTGTAAACAGTGACAGCATGCATACATGGCGTGTCAGCTGACTTGCTGACATGCTGCAACAGGATTGGTTGTTTTGGATTTCTCTTTGTGTTCATTGGTTAGTCCTTGTATAAAACTAGGTGAGTGCCTTCAGTTATCGCCCGTGATAGCCTACGCTGGGCTTGTTGCTGAGACTGCACTCACATCAGGGTTACCTGTATCTCGCCTGTCTCTTGACTAGCTTTGTTCCGGATTGGATTACCCGTTGCCGACTCCTGCCTGTTCCTGACCACTCTTCTTTATTTGGATTACCTGTTGCCGACTCTGCTTGTACCTGGATTACCCTGATTGCCACCTGCCTCGACCACTGCTTGTTTAACGGACTCCCATGAACTCTGCCTGGGCTGACACTGGCTTGGATTCGAGCACGTATCTGCTTAGTGATTGAACTGCATCTACTCAGCCTGCTATCTTTGCTTTCATCTGGACTGCCTCAGCCCTTAGCCCTCAGTTGACCATTAAGTACATTGTGTTTGCATTTATTGTGGTGTTTGGTGATTGCTGTCTGCCAGATTGTATGCTACATCTACCTGCAGGGCGTTGTAGTGTGTGTTAGGTAGGAGTTTGGTGCAGGTGTTAGGGCTGGGTTATAAGGTCAGTCATATGAGCATACAGTCTGGCTAATAGCAGGAACCAGACTAGCCTAACACCAGCATTCTTCTCCCCTCCATAGAGACACCACAGCTGCCAACATGCTCATCCTCTTCCTTAGAGGCACCACAGTTCCTATATAGTATTGGATTGTCCCTCAGGGCTACAAGAGATGACTGCTGGGCCCCTCAGGCCTCCTCCAATGTGAATTTTGGTCACCTGGGGCCCCTGCAGGACATTTTCAATGGAGCGCACTCACCTGTCTGGTTGGCTTGCTCCTCTGTGTGCTTCATCCTCATGGGCGCATGTGAAGATGAAAAGAGGAAAACTCACAGAGGAACGTGCTTCTAGGGGAAGGGGGAGAGGTGCTAGCCAGCTCTGGGGCCCTGAGGGAAATCACAATACTATATGGAGGAGAACGGGCATGCTGGGATATGTGGGGTGGAATGAAGGAGCATGCTGGGAGCTGTGGTGCCTCTATTGAGGTGAGGAGCATGCTAAGAGCTGTAATGCCTCTATAAAGGAGAGAAGGGAAGGGGCTTGCTGGGAGCTGTAGTACCTGTATAGGCTTGGAGCTGTACCTCTGTATAAGGGGGGCTTGCTGGGAGCACTGGTACCTTTACAAAAAGGGGAGGGTGGCTTGCTGGGAGCAGTGTTACCTTGATAGAGGGGAAGGGGACAAATTGGTCACCTAATGCTGTGGGGTGGAGAAGAGGTTGTCAAGACTCAGGAGTACTCACAGCATGCCGGCCAGGGGGATACAGGCAGCAGAGACACAGACATATCCTGTCCCATTCAGCTGAGCACTTTCCCCTTCCCCGACACCATGTTTTGCTATCTGGAGTCTGGACTCGGACTCTCAGAGGGGAGGGGAGAAGGAAGAAGCTGCCTGTGCAGTGTTGGACTGGGAGGCGGGAAAACCTGAGGAAATCCAATTGCTGGCCAAGCAACAGTAATCAGGTGTTGCTGATCACAGTGAAGACTTGCTGCAGGTTTCTATTGGGAGTGATAACACAGGGTTACTGCTGCTTGGCCTGCAGGTGGATTTCCTCAGTTTTTCCACCTCCTAGTCCGACACTGTGCCTGTGACCCTCTCTTCAGGAAGTTATCCCAGGCCAGGCTGTCAGATGAGCTGGAGGCAAGCGTCATGCCTGCAGCTGTGTGTTTGCTCTGCCCACTGCTCTTCCACAGCATGAGTTATAACTGGCCAGCCCGCTGCCCGACCATTCATTCTGGCCGCCGGCTGGAACCTGCACCTCCCACCCATTTCCCACTCGGAGTGGCCATATCGGGAAAAGAGCAACAGGTCAGATCCTTAATGAGGAAGAGCTGAGCTAACTACTGATCAGGGTGGCTCATTTCACTGTTGCCACACAGTCACGGTCCACGGACCATCCAGGAAAGAGAAAGCAGCAGCAGGGACCCAGAAAGGAACACGGTCTGTGGCAAGTCATAACCTCCTAGGGTACCCTGAGAGCTGCAGTACAGCTACTGTACATCAGTGTTACCACACGTTGGTCATGTGGTGTTCACTTGACGTCGGGCACAGCAGCCAAGGCAAAAGGTTTTCAGGAGGAGTGCAGCTAATAGTGGTGATTGTGCTGGTCTTCTTCTTCGATTAGGATGCACCGCGCATCACCGTCTTTCTATCGGTCCGTACTTCTGCCAGCGCCCCCTTCTCCTCCCAGCCGCACTGCGTCCCGGGCGGTTGCACTCCCCGCATGCACGAAAAAACGGCCCTGAGAGGATGAGAGGATATGAGAAGATTTCCATCGGTCTTTTAAAGGGCCAATGGGAGTGCTGAAGGGAATTTCAAAGATGTTTTGGGGCTTGCTATACTTACTATTGCGGATGGGAATGTGGGGGGGGGTCACAGGGAGAGCAGTGCTGGAGACAGTGTGGGTCATCTTGTGTGGCGCTCTTTGTCGTTTGGTGTTATCAAGAAGAGGTGAAAAGAATCAGGTGCTGTTTTTTCTGTCATTCGGTATCAAGACAATATTGTTGTGGGATGTTTCCAAGGATACTGTCATGGGAGTAATCAAAGGTAAGTATTTATGGTAAATTTAGAATAACGAAGGGATTTTTTTTGTGGTTGTGTTTTCATTTCACTTTTAACTCTTGTGAAAATAGATAAGGGGTATGCTTGGGACCCCCAGATGCACCATGGGCCCTTACACCCTCCCCCTACCCTAGGAACAGCTGTCAGTGTGTCTTTCAGACTGAGAGAACCACTATATTGAGACAGGGCCTCTTTCCTTCCTCCTCCCTAGTCACAGTGATTTTGTTTAAATGATTACACTATTTGGTGCACACTGTTCATATTTCCAACAGGTAAATATGAAGTAGGGCCTCAACCATTGCTTGTTGCAAGAAGGAATTGCAGCTTGCTTTACTGTATATCTGAACATATCAGCATTTTTTTTAAATGAACCCCAGAATGTCTGGTCAATTATGTTATTAACTTTTAGAGCTTGATTCACAAAACGGTGCTAACAAAGTTAGCATGCCTAAAAGCTTTGGACGTGCAAACTAGGGTGCTAAGTAGTTTGCACGTCCAAAGCTGTTACTGATCGCGCGTTAAATTGTTGCGCCCAAAACATCATACCGGTGCGCGTGAAATGTTGAACTGTTCGCATGTAAAATAGTTTATGAAGCTATTTTGCGCACGAACGGTGCCGCGTTTCACACGTACCGGTACGACGTTTCGCTTGCACCGGTGCGTGCAAACTTGCGTTAAACTTTGTGTGTGCAAACTTTTGTGCGCATATTAGTGCATGCAAAGGCTAAGGGGCTTTTCACTGGCATGCTAACACTTAGCACCCTTTTGTGAATCAAGCCCCTAGTCTGGTTCTTTGATAAATATCAAGGTCAAGGCAATATAAAAGCCTAGAATTTCTAGCCAGATGAGAGAGGGTGTCCATGTTCTGTTTAAGTCACAAAGCAGATGAATGTATGTTTTAAGAACAATGCAACTACAAGCATTAACTCTTTTGCTGCCAGACGATTTGTCCTAAACACAAACATCTACTGCCAAGTAGTTTTTAGACATTTGCACTGATTAGATTTACTTAGGATTTTTTGACAAGAAAACCTACATAAAATAGGACATATTGTTTTTATGAATGAATTGAGCTCGAACACTGAATTGTGTACTTTTTCTGGATATATAACAAACATTTTGAGTGAAATATGTAAAAAAAAAAAAAAAAAAAAAAAGGTGAAATAAAAGTTTTTTCAAAGAAGAATAACATTTACTGACAGAAATGTTACTGTTTGTAAAAGCCCTGATTCTGCTGAATCCAACCATACCAGATATGTATTGGTATCAGGGATGGTTGTAGTCAGCCAACTTCGCTACGCTAGAACTACGCGTATTTTTACGCAAATACGCTTCGCAATCTACGGCAATGTAATCAGAAACTTCACTACGTTTGCATTTCGTATACTACGTGTTAAATTACGCATGCTTCGCATAGTGCGAAGCGTAGTTGATGCGACCACTTATGCCCTTATGTGGAAAAATTTCCGCAATAATCTTCAACCTATTTGCAAATATAAACTAATATAAGCGTACATTCCACCTTCCAATGTGAAATTGTATGCGTCTAAAAGGGCAATAATATTTCTGCGCATGCGCAATGACCCATATAGATGCAGTTACCGCACGCGTAGTTGACTTCGCAATACATATGTCAACTACGCGTAGCGGGCGAAGCTTCGCATAGCGGGACTACGACTACGCGGAAATGCGTACGTGTAGTTCTTAAACTTCGTCTATGAACTACGATGTGTAGTTGCATACTATGACGCGTAGATTCGCGATGGCGTAGTTCACGAGCAACCCTGATTGGTATCCCACTTTTCCTGTCCTGGAATAGGTACTGCCAGTACAGATAGCCAGATATAGGTGCAGCCAGAATAGATAGCCAGATATAGGTGCAGCCAGAATAGGTAGCCAGCTATAGGTGCAGCCGGTATAGGCAGGCTGGAATAGGTGCTGCCAGTACAGGTAGCCAGATATAGGTGCAGCCAGTATAGGTTGCCAGATATAGGTGCTTCCAGTACAGGTAGTCAGGTATAGGTGCAGCCAGTATAGGTAGCCAGGTATAGGTGCTGCCGGTACAGGTAGCCAGGTATAGGTGCAGCCAATATAGGTAGCCAGGTATAGGTGCCACTGCTGGGAGGGGGGCACAACAGAGCTGAAGCGCAGCGGTGCAGTGTGTAATTAACTCACCTGATTGCTCACTCCATGCGGTGCCACCTCCGCGTTACGCCAATTGGCGTCAGGTCCTGTCTACACAGGAGAAGCGTGATGTTTGTGTATCTCTCCAGCAGCCACTGGGGATATATGTAGAGGGCGCACTTCTCCTGCGTAGACTGGCCCTGACTGGCTGAAGTGACGGGACCCGGTACCGGAGCTGCAGACGGAGGAGAACGGCGGCGTGGGAGCAATCCAAGCTTACGGGGCTGGAGCAAGCCCCGGGTATGTATAAAACTTTTTACTTCCTAGAGCTCTGGTGCACTTTAAGAAATCTCGGTACACTATACTCTGAGTCATCTTTCTTCTTAAAGGATGCCTGAGGCGAGCAGCGCTATCTATTTTTACTTACCTAGGTTTTTTTTCCAGCCCCTAGAAGTAATTTAGGTCCTCCGCTGCAGCTCCGGTCTTCTCCGGGGTCCCAATGGCCACCTGTAAGGATTGCCGACACATCGGTGCTTCTGCGCATGCGTAGGTACGTGAGAGTGCACCATGTCACCGGGCTCGTACTGCACCTGCGCAGGCTACTGACAAATTACTTCTAGGGGCTGTAAGAAGTCCCAGGTAAGTAAAAACAGATAGTGCTGCTCATCTCTGGAGTCCTTTAACCACTTTACCCCCAGCGGTGTGGATTTCTCCGTCCCTTTTTCCACCCTGTTAACACCAAGGGACTGAGAAATCCGCACCTGAAGCCGCTCCCGCCGCTTTTTTCACACCCGCTCGCTCGTCCTGCACGCCGCCGCCCGCTCGCCCGGAGATCAATGAACGAGAAAAACGTTCCCGTTTGTTGATCCAAGCCCCCGCAATGATCAACAGCTTCTACGAGAAGCAGCGCGATCATTGTGAAAAAAAAAAGTTTCCCAGCCTCATAACACTTCCTGCAAGCGTCCTTCTAGAGATGCGGCGAACTGTTCGCCCGGCGAACATCTCTAGGGCTTTTACTACTTCCGGGTCGCACTGACCCGGAGTAGTACGCCTGCACTGCCAGGCGGAGCGCGTCCTAGATCGCGCTCCTGTTGCCGGGCACTCTCTGCGCATGAGCGTGACGTCGTTTATGACGTCACGCACACGTGCAGAAAGTGCCCAACAACAGGAGCGCGATCTAGGACGCGCTCCGCTGGGCAGCGCAGGCATACTACTCAGGGTCAGTGCGACCCGGAAGTAGTAAAAGCCCCAGGGATTTGGAGATGTTCGCCAGCGAACGGTTCGGGAACTGTTCGCCACATCTCTACCAGACGCTTGCAGGACGCATAAACAAAAAGTTACTGTGGCCATCTTATGGCCAAATAGTAAAACTACACCCTAAACCAGGGGTGCCCATTAGGTAGATCGTGATCTACTGGTAGATCGCAAAGGCCTTCATGGTAGATCCCGACCTCACTACATTTTCCATTCTGTACATACAAGTGTGCTCCTAAAATTGTACATAAGTAGATCATTTTGACTTGTGGATTTTTTAAAGTAGCTCACAAGGCGAAAAAGTGTGGGCACCTCTGCCCTAAACCATTTTTCATATAGAAATACATTAGTTATACACAAAAAATTAACTTATTACCTCCCACACTCCCCAATTTATTTTTTTTGTAATAAAAAAAAAATTACAATTAAAAAAAATTACGTAAATAGTTACCTTATGGACTGAACTTTTTAAATATTTATGTCAAGAGGGTATAACACTGTTACTTTATAAACTATGGGCTTGTAATTAGGGATGGACGCAAAACTGAAAAAAATGAACCTTTATTTCCAAATAAAATATTGGCGCCAAACATTGTGATAGGGACACAATTTAAACGGTTTTATAACCGGGAAAAATGGGCAAATACATTTCATGGGTTTTAATTACAGTAGCATGCATTATTTAAAAACTATAAAGGACGAAAACTGAAAAATAATAAATTTTTTCCCACATTTTTTCCTATTTTCCCATTAAAACACATTTAGAATAAAATAATTATTGGCATAATGTCCCACCTAAAGAAAGCCTAATTGGTGGCGGAAAAAAACAAGATATAGTTAATTTCATTGTGATAAGTAATGATAAAGTTATAGACGAATGAATGGAAGGAGCGCTGAAAGGTGAAAATTGCTCTGGTGTTCAAGGGGTAAAACCCCTCAGTTGTGAAGTGGTTAAAGGGTAACAAACTTAGATAATGAGTATTGCAACCAAGTTAATAAGGTTTGTGCCATCTAACTACAGAGTAGTAAAACATAGTAAAATATAAACTTCAGCAAACCATTAAGGACTGAAATGGATCTAAAAGTGAGGGTCCATTTTTGTATGAGTCAAGTATAGAGAAATTGTTGATCAAATGTGCTACAGCATCCAATATGGCTTTACAGTAGGTTTTGCTTAGGGTGATTGATTTTCTCAGATAATTTACATGTTATTATTATTTTGTATTTATATAGCACCGACATCTTCCGCAGCACTGTATATATAGTCTTATCACTTAACTGCCCCTCGGAGGAGCTCACAAGCTAGTCCCACTATAGAGCTATTTCTATTTATACATCGTGTAGTGTATGTATTGTAGTCTAGGGCCAATTTTAGGGGGAAGCCAATTAACTTATCTGTATGTTTTTTTGGGGGATGTGGGAGGAAACCGGAGTGCCTGGAGGAAACCCATGCAGACATGCGGAGAACATACAAACTCTTTGCAGATGTAAGCAATTTTTACAGAGGCGCCAAAAGTGTAAAAAGTAATACAATGTTTAAAAGTCAGGGAGGCAATAGGTGGACTTACCTCCCCAATGCGGACACAAGAGAAAGTCGGGATTTCGACAATAACAACGTTTATTTACTAACTCCAATGTTTTGCAACGCGTTTCGTGGGTGCAACCCACTTCATCAGGCTATAGATCGGAGCAAACAAAACAATACTGTGGGACAGAGAAAAAAGCAAGGCTGCTGAGTATTCCATTATGGTACATCTGTATGAGTGTTTCTTTTAGACACACATATATATAAATATAAACAAATGCATGCCATAAATTATCTCTCTAATATCATTTATCAACCTTTTCCCTACAAGTATATACATATGTATATGCACTTAAAAAACAGTGTATACCTGTATGGGTATGTGCACCTCATGCAGATGCGTATCATGCAGATGCGCATCATTATCAGACTTCATTAAAGTGAGATGCACTAAGTGGATCAGTATTCATAATGGGGAGGTAAACAGTGGTGATAAAAACCATTGCGCAGTAAATTATAGTGGGTAAAAATGAGTGGTCAATAATGAAGAGGTGAATGATAACCCTCAATGCTAAAGACAACATGTGAAAGTCGGGTGGGTGATGTGAAATAAACTGGATAAAGATCCTTACCTTGCGAACAGCTTTCCTTAGCTTAGCGCCTCTGTGCCATGCTGTTAAAATGCTGTTCAATAAATAGTGAGGTTAATGGGATAATTGGCATTAATTAGCCAATGGGGTAAGCGCTGGAGTTCTGCGTGTTAAAAGTGCGTTGCTGGATGTATTTAGGGTGAAGGCGTCGCGTCTTATGACGTCGCACGCCTGCGTGGTGAAGTCCTAGTGGCTCAGACTGTTGTGGGCAGCGCTGGCTGGGCTAATGCGTGATGCTCTGTTTGGCGCATGCGCATAGCGGGGCGGAAGTGGCGGCGCCGCCATCTTAGTTGGGGGAAAGAGATGCGGAAAAGGAAGACGAGACGGCTGTACTTGCTGGACAATTTCCTATAAAGTTAAATAGTGACAAAGGGGGTGTTGTGGTGGGCATTGGTGTTGCACTACGAAGTATGGACAATGGAAGAAATATAGAATAATGAAGTAACGCGAGAACTCGCGTTGTCAAGGCAACCATAGTGTTTGAGGTGCAGATAAGTAATGACCCCATGAATCTTGGAGGTGTTATTTGTGCGGAAGTAGGTAAACAACCAATCCTTATCGCCTGTTGGTGTTGTGTGCTTTTTTAATTACCCCACACTAAGTTTTGTGTATGATGTCTAGGGGGTATGGGAAACAAATTAAAAACAAATGGACATATAAGTAAAAAACAGGATTATATACAGTATTGCAACAAAACTGTGGTAAAAACCTTGGTATCAAATATTAAAATATTTGTTTCAAACAACAAAGCTTTTCATACATGCTGGATATTTGAAATACGTTATTTCCTTGTGTAGGAAAACACGGATGGGGTGGGTCTGGATGAGGACGGGTAGGTAAGGAGGGAGGGGAGAGGAATAATAATAAAGCCAGAAAAAAAGGATGGGAGGGAAAAAAAGGGGGAGGGAAGGGGTGGGTGGGGGGGGGGGGGGGAACAATTGTCAGGAATAAAAAAGAGGGGAGGGGAGGGGGGGGGGAGAAAACTAGGGTTCTACCGTAGGAGAATAACTAAATATCAGTTGTTTATAATGAATAATATCGCATACAACAGTAAAATTTCCCAGATTACATAAAAAACAATCATAAAAGCGTTAAGAAAAGACCTAAAACGACAGAATAAAAGAGAGGACCAATAAAATTGAGTAAAACTGTGTAATTCTTGGTTAATTAATGCATTTTCTCCAGCTGCTCATTGAGCCCTGCTGGAGTAAGGGTTTTTAAAATTTGAATCCAGTACATTTCTTGTTTTTTTAGAAATTCAAAGGTATCTGGGCGTGTGTTGGGAATATGCTCTATTAGGGTGATATTGAAAAGTGCCGGATTGCTATGGTGGTGCGTGGTGAAGTGTCGTGACACACTGTGCAATGGGTAATTTTTGAGAATATTTCTTTTGTGCTGTCCGACCCTGGCACGTACCAATTGTGTTGTGCGGCCTACATATTGTATTCCGCAAGGGCAGAATATGACGTAAATGACATTCCGAGATGTACAGTTGATATGGCTATTGATGGAGTATGTTTTGTTGGTAGTGTTTGATGTATAGTTGTCCGTGGTGCAAATGAATTGGCATGCCTGGCATTTTTTGTTCATGCAGGGAAAGGAGCCTCGCTGCTGTTGAGTATCGGGATGGGATTCTAAAATTTCGGTGTTTTTTACCCGACTAGGGGCTAGTATACTCTTTTAGTTGGGAGCTCTTCTAAACGCTATGGACGGGGTTTTTGGTAGCAGGGGTAAGAGGTAGGGATCTTGGCGTAGTATTTCCCATCTATTGTTAAAGATTTGTCTGATTTGGGTATGTTGTGAGCTAAATTTTGTTATAAATCTAGGGGTATTATCTTGAGTGGTGTCTGGCCTTATACTAGGTCTAATGGGTGAGTGAGTCGCTTTTTGTCTGGCATTTTTAATCAGCTTACCAGGGTATTTTCTGGTCAAGAATTTTTCCGTCAGGGTTTTTGATTGAATTTTGTACACTTCTAAGTCTGTGCAGTTATTGTGTATTCTTTTGTATTGACTGTATGGTGTGTTTTTTATCCATGGCTTATGATGAAAACTGTCAAAGTGTATGAAGTTATTTGCATCCACTGGTTTGAAAAAAGTTTTTGTTTTTATTGAATTTGATTCCGTGTATATGGTAAGATCCAGGTAATCTATGGAGATGGGGTGTTGGTTGTAAGTGAATTGCAAGCCCGCAGGGTTGGTGTTAAGGAACTGAATGAAATCGGGGATTCTGGAAGGATCTCCCTTCCATATAAGAAATAGGTTGTCTATATAACGTTTGTATAGTATTATGTTATCATGAAATGGGGTGTTGGGGTTAATCTTGGATAATTCTATGTAGCCCACCGCCAGGTTAGCATAAGAAGGGGCGAAGGAGCTGCCCATGGCTGTCCCACTGATTTGCTGGTAGACAGTATCATTAAAGGTGAAAATGTTATGGTTCAGAATGAATTCGGCGCATTGTCGGATAAAAAATTGTTGATTAGAGGGCATATCTAGATGGGTGGAGAGAAAATGTTCAAGGGCTGTGAGACCAAAGGTATGTGGGATGTTAGTGTATAAAGAGGTGATGTCACAGGTGAGCCAACAATAGTCTTGTTGCCAGGTGATGTCTTTTAATAACTGTATAAGGTGTTGAGAATCTTTAAGGTATGATGGAAGTGTCTGAACTAATGGTTGTAAGTGTTGGTCTACAAAACGAGAGAGATTGCTGGTAATAGAATTGATGCCGGAAATAATGGGTCTGCCAGGTGGTTTGGTAAGGCTTTTGTGGATCTTGGGAAGATAATGAAAGAATGGGGTTTTTGGATGGTGGTTGATTATGAAATTTCTTTCATTTTTGGACAGGATGTTATTGAGAAAGGCTGTATTGATGAATGTTTTTAGTATGAAATTGTGTTCTGTGGTGGGGTCGTGGCTGAGTTTTTTGTAGTGTCCCTGATCGCCCAATAGTCTCTCGGCTTCCTCCATATAGTCCATTTTGTTGAGTAGAACAATCCCCCCTCCCTTATCCGCTGGTTTGATTACAAGATCTGGGTTATTTTTGAGGGTGTTGAGCGCAGTTCTTTCTTGTTTGGATAAGTTTGAGTTGGTGTGTGTATGGAGTAACTGTATTTGTTGTAAATCTTCCAGTACTAATGAATAGAATGTTTCTATAAAGCTCCCTTTGGATGCTATGGGATAGAAGCGTGACCTTCCCTTAAATTGGGTGGCGATGTATTTTTCTGTGGCAACCGAATCTGGTTGTGCAATCACTGTGGGTTGGTTATCATCCATAGTGGTGATCAAAGAGGCAGTGGGTTCAGCATGCAGAGTGCTCATATTCTTTTTGATGGCAAAATGACGTTTTAAGGTGAGATTACGGATGTAGGTGTTCAGGTCTGCGAAGAGTTCAAACAGATTGGAGGAGGAGGTAGGGCAATAAGATAAGCCTTTTTCTAGTAAGGTGGTTTCATGGTTCTTAAGTGTGTATTGTGATAGATTGAAGATACAATTTTTGAGGGGGGGTGCGGAGGTTGGGATCAGGGAGAGGTGGTGGTGGTCCTGTTTCTTTTTCCTTGTACCTCTTCCTCTTTTTCCTCTTTTTCTATTTCTGATAGGGGTCTATCAGAAACTGGTGAGTGAGGTTCTGAATCACAGATACTGAGCTGTGAAGGTCTGAGTGTGGATGATGTGGATTTAAGGGCTTCAGTGTCTATCTGAAGGGTATTTCAAATATCCAGCATGTATGAAAAGCTTTGTTGTTTGAAACAAATATTTTAATATTTGATACCAAGGTTTTTACCACAGTTTTGTTGCAATACTGTATATAATCCTGTTTTTTACTTATATGTCCATTTGTTTTTAATTTGTTTCCCATACCCCCTAGACATCATACACAAAACTTAGTGTGGGGTAATTAAAAAAGCACACAACACCAACAGGCGATAAGGATTGGTTGTTTACCTACTTCCGCACAAATAACACCTCCAAGATTCATGGGGTCATCTGCACCTCAAACACTATGGTTGCCTTGACAACGCGAGTTCTCGCGTTACTTCATTATTCTATATTTCTTCCATTGTCCATACTTCGTAGTGCAACACCAATGCCCACCACAACACCCCCTTTGTCACTATTTAACTTTATAGGAAACGGTCCAGCAAGTACAGCCGTCTCGTCTTCCTTTTCCGCATCTCTTTCCCCCAACTAAGATGGCGGCGCCGCCACTTCCGCCCCGCTATGCGCATGCGCCAAACAGAGCATCACGCATTAGCCCAGCCAGCGCTGCCCACAACAGTCTGAGTCACTAGGACTTCACCACGCAGGCGTGCGACGTCATAAGGCGCGACGCCTTCACCATAAATACATCCAGCAACGCACTTTTAACACGCAGAACTCCAGCGCTTACCCCATTGGCTAATTAATGCCAATTATCCCATTAACCTCACTATTTATTGAACAGCATTTTAACAGCATGGCACAGAGGCGCTAAGCTAAGGAAAGCTGTTCGCAAGGTAAGGATCTTTATCCAGTTTATTTCACATCACCTCTTCATTATTGACCACTCATTTTTACCCACTATAATTTACTGCGCAATGGTTTTTATCACCACTGTTTACCTCCCCATTATGAATACTGATCCACTTAGTGCATCTCACTTTAATGAAGTCTGATAATGATGCGCATCTGCATGATACGCATCTGCATGAGGTGCACATACCCATACAGGTATATACTGTTTTTTAAGTGCATATACATATGTATATACTAGTAGGGAAAAGGTTGATAAATGATATTAGAGAGATAATTTATGGCATGCATTTGTTTATATTTATATATATATATGTGTGTCTAAAAGAAACACTCATACAGATGTACCATAATGGAATACTCAGCAGCCTTGCTTTTTTCTCTGTCCCACAGTATTGTTTTGTTTGCTCCGATCTATAGCCTGATGAAGTGGGTTGCACCCACGAAACGCGTTACAAAACATTGGAGTTAGTAAATAAACGTTGTTATTGTCGAAATCCCGACTTTCTCTTGTGTCCGCATCGGGGAGGTAAGTCCACCTATTGCCTCCCTGACTTTTAAACATTTTATTACTTTTTACACTTTTGGCGCCTCTGTAAAAATTGCTTACGTCTTCATGTCCACCCCTGGTGGAGGGGAATTGGCCCCTTTTTTCTGATCTACAGAGAGCGACTTCTTAATCCTGAGTGGGGACAGGTTTAATCTCCCCACCTGCTTATACAGTGGTTGCCTAGAAGGTAACCCAGACTTGTGAGTACCACTCTTACTACTACATACCATTTACCCTGTTGCCTTTACATACTACACTATTTGGGGCTCTCGGTGTCTCCCTCCCTAAACATTTTGCAGATGTTGACCTAGCTTTGATTTGAACTGGGAATCCAGCAATGCAAGGCGAGAGCGCTAACCACTACACCACCATGCTGCCCAGGTGTGGATTAAGAGAAGAGTTCATTCAAACCCTTGTCTTTCCATATACTGTTCTTGGTTTACCAATTTGTGAGCTAAAAGTCCATTATGTTGGATTAATGGGTCTGATTAGTGACCAGTCGATAGTGATCATTTTTGGTTTCTGGATGGAGTCTGGATCAAAAAGGCTTTGTCAGACAAGGGCTTATTGTCTAGAAATACATTTTGTTGAGGCAAGGATTTGAGTTGCTGCAGAGTGGGAATGATAGTGACTCTCCAATGCAAGAGCACTAAGGCCCATATGCAATTATCTTTTTCTCCAGAGTTTTCTCCTAGGTGATATTTTCAAATTTGTGAATAAAATTCAACTTAAACCACCAGCAAGCAGAAAATACTCAGAATAATTTTGATAACACTATTTTCACCAACTCTTCGGTACTTTTTCAACTACAAGTGCTCAAGAGTTTTTTTAACCACTTGAGGACCACAGTCTTTTCGCTCCTTAAAGAGACTCTGAAGCGAGAATAAATCTCGCTTCAGAGCTCATAGTTAGCAGGGGCATGTGTGCCCCTGCTAAACTGCCGCTATCCCGCCGCTAAACGGGGGTCCCTTCACCCCCAAACCCTCCCCGCAATAGTTAGTCATAGAGTTGATCGTGATTTATGTCTTCCTGGAGGCAGGGCTAACGGCTGCAGCCCTGCCTCCAGTCGCGTCTATCAGACGCGCATCGCCGCATCTCCCCCGCCCCTCTCAGTGAAGGAAGACTGAGAGGGGCGAGGGAGAGGTGGAGATACGCGCTGACAGACGCGCGTGGGGCAGGGCTGCGGCGGTTAGCCCTGCCTCAACCAGGAAGCGCTCCCCTGCTGCACCGAGGGGATTTGGGGGTGAAGGGACCCCCGTTAAGCCGCGGGATAGTGGCGTTTTAGCAGGGGCACACATGCCCCTGCTATCTATGAGGTCTGAAGCGAGATTTATTCTCAGTTCAGACTCTCTTTAAGGACCAGAGCTTTTTTTTTTTCGATTCAGACCACTGCAGATTTAACAGTTTATTGCTCGGTCATACAACCTATCTAAATGAATTTTACCTCCTTTTCTTGTCACCAATACAGCTTTCTTTTGGTGATATTTGATTACTGCTGCGAGTTTTAGTTTTTATTATATTCATCAAAAAAGACATGAATTTTGTCAAAAAAATTTTTTTTAACTTTCTGTGCTGACATTTTTCAAATAAAGTAAAATTTCCTATACATTTGAGCGTGAAAGTTATTCTGCTACATGTCTTTGATTAAAAAAAAAAAACATTCAGTGTATATTTATTGGTTTGGGTAAAAGTTATAGCGTTTACAAACTATGGTGCAAAAAGTGAATTTTCCCATTTTGAAGCATCTCTGACTTTTCTGAGCACCTGTCATGTTTCATGAGGTGCTAAAATTCCAGGATTGTATACCCCCCAAATGACCCCATTTTGGAAAGAAGACATCCCAAAGTATTCACTAAGATGCATGGTGAGTTCATAGAAGATTTTATTTTTTTGTCACAAGTTAGTGGAAAATGACACTTTGTGACAAAAAAAAAAAAGTTTCCGTTTCAGAATCAGAATCAGAATCAAGTTTATTTCGCCAAGCATGACTGGGTCATGCCCGGAATTGGGTTTGGCACGGACAGAGAACTCAGCAGCAAAAACAAACACAAAGAGACAATGAGAAGGCAACAACAGTACACATCTAATAGCAACCATGACATCAACATCTAACCACGACATCTAACAGCAATGACAGCGGCAGCAACCAATGGATGTCGTATTGCAGTGAAGAAGCAATAGTGCAGTGGTAGGTGCAGCTTGAACAAGGGAGGCACTAATTTGGGGCAATGGGGCAGGACACAGCGAACCCCTATGGTCTGACTACCGGCCTGAGGGGGGGGAGCCAGTGAATGGAATTCAAGAGTTTAACGGCAGCAGGGAAGAAGGAGTTCATGTGCCTAGCTGTCTTGGTGGAAATGGACCGTAGCCTTCTGCCAGATGGGAGCACGTTAAAGTATCGGTTGCCTGGGTGTGAGCGGTCGTTTGCAATCCTTTGTGCTCTGGAGCGCAGTCTGGAGTTGTAGAGGAGGTCAAGCGAGGGGAGTGGTTTCCCGATGATTCTCTCCGCCGACCTGATGACCCTCTGAAGCTTGTATTTGTCTCTGTTTGAGGAACCAGCATACCACACCAGAATAGAGGTGCAGATGACAGATTCTATAGTGGCAGAGTAGAAGTTTGACATAAGCTCCTGTTCCATTCCGAATTTCCTCAGTTGACGAAGGAAGAAGAGTCTTTGTTGTGCCTTCCTCTGTGTGGTGCTCGTGTGAGTCTTCCAGCCCAGGTCACTGGAGATCTGAGTTCCCAGGAGGCGGACACTAGATACCTTTTCAACCTCCGTGCCGTCAATGGAGATTGGGGGTGGGGTGGGGTTTCTGCTAACTTGTGACCAAAAAAAAAAAAAATGAAATCTGCCACGGACTCACCATGCCCCTTTCTGAATACTTTGGAGTGTCTACTTTCCAAAATGGGGTAATTTGTGGGGTTTGTTTACTGTCCTGGCATTTTGGGGGGTGCTAAATTGGCGCTTTGAGTCCGCAAGGAGAAAAGCGAAATATAAATGTTATTTGTCTTGTCTTGTAAATTGTATGCACAACTGTAAAGCCTAAAGGTGCTCATAGGACTTTTGGCCCCTTAGTGCACCTAGGCTGCAAAAAGGGGTCACACGTACTCAGGAGAAGTAGTATAATGTGTTTTGTGGTGTATTTTTACACATACCCATGCTGGGTGGTAGAAATATCTCTGTAAATTAGATTTTTTTCACACACAATTGTCCATTTACAGAGAGATTTCTCCCACTCAGCATGGGTATGTGTAAAAATACACCCCAAAACACATTATACTACTTCTTCTGAGTACCGCGATACCACATGTGTGACACTAAGGGGTCCAACGTCCTATGAGTACCTTTAGGATTTAACAGGTCATTTTGAGGCATTTGGTTTCTAGACTACTTCTCATGCTTTAGGGCCCCTAAAATGCCAGGGCAGTATAGGAACTCCACAAGTGACCTATTTTAGAAAGAAGACACCCCAAGGTATTCCGTTAGTAGTATGGTGAGTTCATAGAAGATTTTATTTTTTGTCACAAGTTAGCGGAAATTGATTTTTATAGTTTTTTTCACAAAGTGTCATTTTCCACTAACTTGTGACAGAAAATAAAATGTTCTATGAACTCACCATACTACTAACGAAATACCTTGGGGTGTCTTCTTTCTACAATGGGGTCACTTGTGGGGTTTCTATACTGCCCTGGCATTTTAGGGGCCCTAAACCATGAGGAGTAGTCTAGAAACCAAATGCCGCAAAATGACCTGTGAATAGAACGTTGGAAGGAGAAATGCACTGGCGAGGTGATCAGGGCTGGGGTCTGAGGGCGTTCTGAGGGTGTGGGCGGGTGATTGGGTGCCCGCAAGGGGCAGATTAGGGTCTGATCTGATGGGTAGCAGTGACAGGTGGTGACGGGGTGATTGATGGGTAATTTATGGGTGATTAGTGGGTGATTAGAGGGGAGAACAGATGTATACAATGCACTTTGGAGGCAATCTGAGGGCGGTCTGTGAGCGATCTGATGGTGCGGGCAGGTGATCAGGTGCCCGCAAGGGGCAGGTTAGGGTCTGATCTGATGGGTGTTAGTGACAGGGGGTGATTAATGGGTGATTGACAGGTGATTGATGGGTGATTGACAGGTGATTGACAGGTGATTAGTGGGGAGAATAGATGTATACAGTACACAGGGGGGGGGGGGTCTGGGGAGGATCTGAGGGTGTGGGGGGGTGATCAGGAGCCCCCAGGGGGCAGTTTTGGACCTAACCTATAAAATAGCGCTGACAGATTGTGACAGGGAGCGATTGATGGGTGATTAGGGGGGTGATTGGGTGCAAACAGGGGTGTGGGGGGTGGGCAGGGGGGGGGGGGTCTGAGGAGTGCTGTGGGCGATCGGAGGGCAGGGGGGGGCAGATCAGTGTGTGTGTGTGCAGACAGTGAGGGCTGCAGCCTGCCCTGGTGGTCCCTCGATCACTGGGACCACCAGGGCAGGTGGCAGCCTGTATAATATGCTTTGTATACATTACAAAGCGTATTATACGCTTCCTATGCGGCGATCGGGGGGTTAACAACCCGCCGGCGCTTCCGATTGGCCAGCTGGTTGACGTCGCGGGTGGGCGGAGCCTATTGCCGGAGGATGCACGCGCATTACAGCGCGCGATCCCCCGCCAGCAGCCACATAACGAGCCACCGCCGATAGGCGTATTGCGGTCGTTTAGGCCCAGCCTTTGCCGCCGCCCATCGGCTGTAGGCGGTCGTTATGTGGTTAAATAGAAGATGAAAAAATATCTACTAGGAGAAAACTGAGGAGGAAAAGTGAATTGCATAGGGGCCCAAGTGTCTGGCTGCACAAAGGAAGGGGAAATATAATTATTAATAAAAAGCCGCACCTAATAAAGTGATTTAGGAATGAGGATTTTACTGTTTCCATGGAGATAAGACAATAGTACTGTGCATAATGGTACGGCTTATGCATGGTGAAGTAAGAAGGGGAACAATATGCTATGTTGGCCCTATCATTTAAAAAGGAACTGTAGTGAAAAGGGGGGAAAACACATCAAAACATTGTAAAGTGAGAAGTTAAAAAATAGAAGGGAGATCAAGAAATGATTGATATTTGCCCTGTAATTTGTTCACATTGTTTGACCCACAATCTGTCTGCATGTAATCATCTTTACTACTAGCAGACATGAAAAAGATAGCACTAACTTTCATTATGTATAACCGCACTCACTAAAAACGCCACAGGCTAAAAGGTTGTTTATTTATAAACAAACATGCTCAGAGGGAAATGCTGGTTGCTTGGCAGTTGGAAACACCGGTTATTTCCCACAATGCAACAAGGTTCACAGACAGGAAACTGTCAGGACCTAGGTGCTGACATCACACTGTGGGAGGGGTTTCACCCCAATATCAGCCATACAGACCTCCCTGGTGATCTTTTCAAGAAAACTTAAAGATCTCTCATGGGAAAAGGGGTATTGGTAACCTTTCCGATCCACTGCCATACTTAGTTTAACAGTTGACTTTTTCCCCCTCTAGCTCCTATGTAAGACTATGGCCGACAAGGAGAAATATGGCTGCCACTTGAGGCACCCTCACCGGATCTATTCCAGCTTGTCATCAGACCCTATAGAAATATGTGTTGGAATTATCACTCACTGCCTGCCCACACATAAGTGGGTGTATGTGAGTGATTGTGCTGCAATCTGATCTAGTCTTACATAGCGTCAGGCTATCTGGATAAATGTGTTGGACTAAGTCTGACACTATGATCCCCTTGGCCCGATGCAATGCTGGGCAGAGCTACAGTGCACTAGCTGGTGCTTCCCCTCCCACACATTGATGGGCAGGTAGAGACCCTATCATCATCCCCTGCAGTACTCAGCAATCACCCACGACACCCAACTCACTCACACACACACACACCACACCACACGCACACCACACCACACGCACACGCACATCACACCACACACACACACACACACACACACACACACACACACACACACACACACACACACACACACACACACACACACACACACACACACACTGTGTGTACACACACACACACACACACACACACACACACACACTCTGTACACACACACACACTGTGTACACACACACACACACACACACACACACACACACACACTGTGTGTATACACACACACACTGTACACACACTGTACACACACACACACACACTGTGTACACACACACACACACACACACACACACACTGTGTGTACACACACACACACACACACACACACACGCACGCACACACACACACACACACTGTGTACACACACACACACACTGTGTACACACACACACACACATTGTGTACACACACAACACACACACTGTGTACACACACACACACACACACACACACACACATTGTGTACACACACACACACACACACACACACACACACACACACACACACACACACACACACACACACACACACACTGTGTACACACACACTGTGTACACACACACACACACACACACTGTGTACACACACACACACACACACACTGTGTACACACACACACACACACACACACACACACACACGTTCAACAGGTGCACGGAAAAAAAGGCACACGTTATCGCACACCCCATTCTGGACAAACAAAACCTTGACTTATACTATAATAACACTAATGGTAATAACACACACAGAGAACAATTGGCGAAAAGACCACGGCCATTTATTTTGGGGTAACCAAATTGCATATTAACTCAAAAACCAATTGAAAATAATTTCTTTAATAAACACCACCATCAGATATAACAATCTTTTCAAAATAACCAAATGTCCGCCCGCAGGGGTGACATTATCCATGAGGTACCCCAAAAAAGGCCACGACGGAAGTGGTACGCATGAATTTATGAACACAAAAAAGGGGGGGTGGACAAAGTTCTATTCTGGTCTTTGGTCGGCTGCTAGTGTTGCGCAGCCGACCCTTTAAATACACCGGCCTTTCCTCCAATAGGCTGCCTCTCCTATGCCCGGGAACGGGCGGCCAATCCAGTGCTTCCTGCTGCACCTGAAAGGTAATTAAAAGAGCCAGTACCTGCGGGGAATACTCACCAGGGATGGCTCCAACATGCTAATTGCTTGCACCTAACAGTAATGTAGTTAGTAAAATATAATTATGAAATACTGATGTTCTACTATAAACATAACATATTGAATAACAATATTTTACTATAGGCAAAGCTAAACTTCTTCACACCACATGCCCCTCTCCTTTGCCCGGAGTTCCCCCCTGCTCCCGCAGTGTCTGTTCTCGCAGCAGATTTCAGGCAGCCTCCATTCATCACTGTGTTAGTTGAAGATGCAGCAGAAGAGGTCTCAGCCTTCCTCCGCCTCTTCCTGTCCATCGGCCCCGTGAGCTGAACAGACAGAGGGATGAAGGAGGATGTCTGAGGTCTGCTGCGGGAACAGACTCTTCATGAGGAGAAGGGTGTTTTGGGGAAGGGAGAGAGAGAGAGGAACAGGGGAGCGGAGCAGGATAAAAGGTCACGCAGCAAATGGACTTATGGTCGCCGCCATAGGCGGCATTACAAAATAGCGGGATTTGATTGCCTGCGATGCCCAATATATAGCGGGCACTGTATCAGCCTATGGCGGTGCCCAATAAGTCCAGTTGCTGCATGCGCCCTTATTTACTTCTCTGCACACACACAGTGGAAAAAATAAGTGCTAAAGGGTGGGGGGGGGGGGGACTGGGAGATCAAATAATTGGTTTGGAAAGGGTTAAAGGGAACCAGAGACGAACCATAGCTGAACAATTAAAAAAGATGTTATACATACCTGGGGCTTCCTCCAGCCCCATAAGCCTGGATCGCTCCCACGCCGCCATCCTCCGCTGCCTCTATCGCCGGTACCTGGTCCCGTCACTTCCGCTAGACACGACCAGTTGTACGCATGCGCAGGGGCTCCCTCCGGCTTTGTATGCATGCGCCTGCGCAGTACAGAGGGAGCGCATTGCGCTTGCGTCGACTGGACGAAATTACAGGACCCAGTATCAGCGGACAGAGCCAGCGGAGGACGGCGGTGTGGGAGCGATCCAGGCTTAGGGAGCTGGAGGAAGCCTCAGGTATGTATAAATCTATATCTTTTTAGTCTCTGGTTCTCTTTAAAGATCCAGAGAAGAATGGAGCTACACATGCTAAAATTTTCCTGGGGCAGCAGTGAACAGCCATGCCAGTGCACTGTATATTTTGTTGCTGGACATGACTGTAGCATGGAGGGAGGTCGAGCGTTAGGTCTGTGCCATTCCAATGTTTTAAATAAATCAGTTTCACGGAAAATAGGGTTCTTTAGATTTTAACTTGCTCAATACATGGTTCTCTGCTGCCTTTTGTTGAAGTAATATTGCCATGCACTGGCTGAGAATGGCAATATTATCAGTGGTACAGGCCCATTGTGTAGTAAAAAAAAAAAAACTTACGACTCTCACCAGGGCCATACTAAAACATAGTGGCAGCTGCCTAAAGATTTGTAAATTATTTACATTAACCTCTTGCCGACCGCGTCACGCCGATGGGCGTGGCCGCGGCGGCAGCCCCAGGACCGCCTAACGCCGATTGGCGTAAAGTCCTGGGGCTCTGTTTCGCAGGAGATTGCGCACAGGCTGCGCGTGCATCTCCTGCTTGGTGGGCGGAGCTGAGCTCCGCCTTCAGTCTCCGAGCGGCCACCGCCGCTCGGAAGACTGTTACACGGCAAAACCGCCGTATGTTTACTTTTACAGTGCTGCGATCAGCAGTAGCGCTGTACCCTGGGGGACAAGAGAGCGATCGGCTCTCATAGGCAGAAGCCTATGACAGACGATCGCCGTGATTGGCCGGCTGGGGGGAGGGAGGGGTCTGGTAAAAAAAAAAAATAGTAATAAATATTTTAAAAAAATTAAATTAAAAAAAAATATTTATTTTAAAAAAAATAAACATGGGGGGCGATCAGACCCCACCAACAGAGATCTCTGTTGGTGGGAAGAAAAGGGGCGAGGGATCACTTGTGTGCAGAGTTGTATGGCCCTGTAGCTTGGCCTTAAAGCTGCAGTGGCCAATTAAACAGAAAATAGCCTGGTCACTAGGGGGGTTTAACACCATGGTCCTCAAGAGGTTAATATTTAACTCCCCTAAAAAAAGCTATTTTTGTCCTAAGCAGTCTCTAAAAGCAGCTTCTTAACCATTGCTGCCGCCCGGACGTGAAGTTCACGTCCGGGCGGCTGCTCTGCTTCGCTCCTCGCGATTCGGCGCGCGATCGCGAGCGCGCCCCTGTGCCCACGTGGTGTCCCCCGGTAGCCCTGGGATCAGTGAACGGGAACATGGTTCCCGATCGCCGATCCCTGTCCCCCACAGAAAAACCGAAGCGCTCTCACAAGAGGCTTCAGTTCTTCTGCCTGGAAAAATTTTGCATCCCTCTTGTACTTCCGCTTAGCGAGAAGTACAAGGAGGGAAAACAAAAATGAAGGTGGCCATCTTGTGGCCAAATAGTAAAACTACATCTACATATTTTTTACATTACATTTTACACATATAACAACATTAAAAATTAACTGTTTATGTCCCACACCAAAATATTACCCAAATAAAAATTTAAGTGGAAAAAAAAATTACAATAATAATAATAATAAAAGACATAAACAGTTACCTAAGGGTCTGAACTTTTTAAATATGCATTTGAAGGGGTTATACTACAAACATTTTTTAAATTATAAGCTTGTAAATAGTGATGGACGCAAAACGGAAACAATGCACCTTTATTTCCAAATAAAATATTGGTGCCATACATTGTGATAGGGACAAAATTTAAATGGTATAATAACCGAGACAAACGGGTAAATAAAATACATAGGTTTTAATTATGGTAGCGTGGATTATTTTAAAGCTATAATGGCCGAAAACTGAGAAATAATGAATTTTTTCCATTTTTTTCTTATTAATCCTGTTAAAATGCATTTATAAATAAATAATTCTTAGCAAAATGTACCACCCAAAGAAAGCCTAATTAGTGGCGGAAAAAACAAGATATAGATCAATAAATTGTGATAAGTAGTGATAAAGTTATTAGCGAATGAATGGGAGATGAAAATTGCTCTGATGCATAAGGTGAAAAATCCCTGTGGGCTGAAATGGTTAAAGGGCCCCCTATACACTTAAAGTGGATCCAAGATAAACCTTTACTCATTGCATAATTGTGTTTCATATAGTTTATAGGGCATTCCTCAAGCCAAATACTTTTTGTTTTGTTTTAATTCTCTAATTCCCTATAAACTAAACAAGTCTCGCCCACAGCTCCTTTTGTGCCTTGGCACTGTAGCAAGGGCTTATGGGAGCTCAATCTGGGCAGGAGGAGGAGGTTACTATCCATTGATTTCAGAGGCAGAGGAGAGGAGGAAGGAGGAGAGGGGACTGAATGAACACACGGGCAAGCTGATAGCATCTCCAGCCCTCAGCCTGTGACAATGTGACAAACAGAACATGGCTGCCCTCATTGTATCACAGGAATAAATAATCATAAACGTTTGAAGCTGTTTGCAGCTAGATATGCTGTGTAAACTATCTAGACTTTAGATAAGATCTATAGACAAGTTACTTGTTGTAGTTATTTTTTCATCTCGGATCCGCTTTAAGATAAAGTGCTAGTGATAAAAATGAAAACATGATCATAAATGCAGTTATGCATTTTTGCATAAAGCAGTGGGGCCTTAAAAGGAACCCGAGGTGAGAGATATATGGAGGCCGCCATATTTATTTTCTATTAAACAATACCGGTTGCCTGGCAGTCCTGCTGATTACTCTGGCATCAGTAGTGTCTGAGTTACACACCTGAAACAAGCATGCAGCTAAATCTTGTCAGATTTTTGTCAGAAACATGTGATCATCATGCTTATTCAGGGTCTATGGTTAAATGCATAAGAGGCAGTGGATCAGCAGAACAGTCATAAAATGTGTATTTTTTAAAAGGAAATAAAAATGGCACCTTGAATTTGTCCCTCACCTCGGCTTCCCTTTAAGGTTGGCAGATGGATAAGTGTGCACAATACTTCCCCATTAAAGTAAATATGTAAGAAAAAAAAAAGAGGCCCTAGGAGGTCTAACCTCAGGAGTGAGAAGCATTTGGATCCTAAGGATGCTTCCCGTAACCCATCTGTCCCTCCATTCCAGCGCTATTAGCCACTGAAAATTCTGCCAAACTGCCAAAAGGATCATAACTTTCCTGTGTGAAATATTGGACTGCTGACATTCATATCACTGCACAATCTGGGCCCTGGATACATGAAGGACTTGCTGAAGCTGCACCACACCTCTCACAACCTCAAATCAGCAAGTTCTATAAACTTGGTCACTCCCAGAGGGCACCTCAAAACCTTTGGAGACAGAGCTTTCTGTCATGCTGCCCCTACTCTTTGGAACTCCCTACCATACCCAGCAAAGACAGCTCCATCCCTGGAGTTATTCAAGTCAAGACTGAAAAGCCACCTGTTTAGCCTGGCATTTCCATTCCATTTCCATTTCTTTCTCCGTTCCAATTATTGGTCTGAGCCATGCTTACACGCTTTGAGTCCTATGGGAGAAAAAGCGCTTTACAAATGTTATTTGTTGTTGGTGTTGGAGCCCGGCACTACAGACAAGATTGTTAACGGATGTTTGGTGACTTAGAGCACTGGACTGGAGGGGTGGAGGAGGATGGGCAAAGTCTTCTTAGGATCCAGAGCCTTGCTCATGCAGAGGTAAGTGAACCAAACAACCCCCAACCCCCCGTTGCCATAGCTGATGATGGTAACATATTGTACTTTATTATAGTTACAAAATAAAATGTGTATTCTCCATGTCCTAAGTGTTCTATGCACACATGTAGAACGTTGAACATGCACATTCTCAGGGATATATTTATTTTCAAAAGCACTTAGTGAATGTCAGTTGCTCTGTCCAACTGCCAAAAAACTGTGTAGCAAGCAGGGAGGCTGGCCAGCATCATTGTTTAAATCCTTTTTCAAAAATATCTTTATAAAAAATAAAAGCCTTGCTGAGAATCCAATATGAAGAGATGGACTAGTCCAAAACCTGTCGCTTCTGTCAGAGTTCTACTACCTACTGTAAGTGACAGCAACATAGGCGAAAAGTAATTTATGGCTCATTTTACTCTTGAAAAAACATACTTCTTATTTGTATAGGTTTGCAGATTTTTTAAATTGTACAGTTTTTCGCTGTAGTGCCCCTTTAATATTGTAACTCTCACATCACTATTAATTAGGTATACCCCTCAGGGTATGTCCCCTTAATAAATGGTACCTACACATTTATGATTACATTCTTTGGCTCATAGCAGTGGATAGAACTGTTTCTTTTTTTTTTTTTTTAATGGGTCCAAAATTACCCCAATTGTGTCACATTTTGAAACAATGTAATGGAAGTCTTTATTTCATGAGCTATCTTGATTTAGTTATATTATAACTTTTCAGCACATTACAAATAAAAAAATAAGTCACTTTGTATGCTTTTTTTTTAAATAGCCTCTTATTTTAAATTTTGCTTTGTATTTGGATCAATACAGAGTATATTCTCCCCCTTCCCCCGTCTCACCCCCACTGAGTCCCCCATTCCCCTATCTCACTACCACTGATCCTCCTCCTTCCTCATCTCACCCTCATTGATTTCCCCCATTAGTGCACCGAGGAACCTTCCACCTCCCCTCTCACCCTTCCTCCCAATGAGATGAGACACCATAGCCACACATCTTGGTTCCACTGCTGGGTGTTAATCTGTTATTTGGCAGCTGACTGTTTGTGTTTCTTTTGACTTTTAGCTACTAGGTTTTTGGGTCCTGCAGTGCCGTTGTGCTCTAGCTTCATTTTTGGTTGCAGTCTCCATTTCTACAAGGACAGGTGAGCAGTAAGTGAGTAGACCTAGAGGTGCAACAAAGAGAGGTAGCTATGGCACTCCTTCTCCAACATGCTCCAGAGTCCCCACGACATACTATATATTGTAAAGGGAGAACCACTGTCAGGATAGCAAGAACAGTAAGAAGGAGAAAAAGTGGGATGTATTCAACTGTGCGCTCTGCATTTTAGCAAAATTTACAGGTGGGAGACTAGTGGCTGCAGGACTGGTGGTGAGTCTAGCCAGGTATAACAGTGCGGTAGGACAAATGGGGAACCAGCATGTTGGCAAGATGGACTGTTTGGAACGAATGGTCACCCCATTTATAATCAAATAAACCATTTTACCACGTTTTACCTGTTCAAATGGGGGGCTTGGTTTAAACGCAGATTTATTTACATAAGAGTACATACGATAAGTTGTCCCAAATGAACTAAAGTTTGTTATTACTTTTTCATCTTATTCGAAAAGGTATTATATACATCGGAAAAAATCAATAATAAGGGACTATAGCTCATGTGATAAGTTTAATGCATTGGTACCTGTTACCATGTTTCACCTAAAATTCTCCAAAATATGTGCGGGGGATTATTTTGGGGAGGTCTTATGTTTTAAGGGGTATAGAAAATCGTACACTATGGAGAATTGTGTAGTCTTTTTCCACACTTCCCTATGACTGCATCTATATCCGTTCACCTGAAAATGGCTCCAGTATCCCAAGATGGTCAGTTCCCTTTTACACCACACAGTGGAAGCAACGCATCAGCACGTGCATGTGAGTGAGCACATTGACCGCGATGAGAGCGGAATGTAGTCACAAAGGAGCTGACCCAGCATACAGAGCATGTGTGGCGACAGGGTTAAAGGGAGCCGACCATCTTAGGATACTGGGGCCATTTACAGGCAAATGGACGCAGCCATGAGGGAGGTGCGATAAGAGACTGCACGCCTCCCCGTACACTAGAATAGCATCTGATTTTCTAAACATTTAGGGCTTATTTTTGTGGGAGGGCTTATATTTCAAGCATGACTGAAATATAAGCTAGGACTTATTTTCGGGGGAGGGCTTATTTTTAGGGACACATGGTACCAGTGGTGCAAATGCTAGAGTGCAGCTCCTGAAGCTGCAAGGGGCCCAGGGCAATAAGGTTTGTTTTTTACATTTTACCCCTTCCCCATACAGAACTACCCTCCTTTAGAGCAAGTGGCATTATGGCTACACCTGGCCTAGGGCACCAAAGCAGCAGGCTAAACTGGTGCAGCATTTGCAAGCTTGCAAATGCTGCAATGCAGGGAGATCAGGTGAGCACCTGACTGCCATACTCTGCTGCTAGCGACCTGTGCAGCGGCCACCTTGCTCTCTGTGCACGTTTGCATTGTGGCTGGCGGCTATGGACTTGGGCAGCTTTGGAGACTGAAAGGAAAAGGAAGCTTCTGCACTGGAGACGAGTGGAGAAATGAGTGACACTGATGGCTGCTGCTGAGTGAAGGCCAGCTGGCTACCTATACTGAAAAGGGAGGTGGGCAAACGAGGGATTAAAGGAGTCATCTGGCTACCTATACTGGAGGCATAGGGGGAGGGGTCATCTGGCTACCTATACTGGAGGGAAAGGGGGGAGGGGTCATCTCGCTAATCTATACTGAAGGGGGGCGGCTGGTGACACTGGCCTAGGGCGGTAAAGAGTACAAATCCGGCCCTTCCTATACTAGTTCTGGGTGGTGATGATGGCTGCACTGTTATGGGGGAATCATGGTTGCTACACTTCTTAGCCCTAGGTTGTGGGATTCATCACAGAGTTGAAGGGAGATGAGGAGTCCCAGAAATATTTCTGAGGGCCACATGGTTTGCCCTGTCTGTGTCTGTTGTTTAGACAATACCTCATAGTGTTTTCATTAATCATATTTGGATCATCTCCACCTGCACTCTAGAATCAGGCTCAGGAGCTTTTCTGCTAAGCAAACACTCAGCTCCACAATGTATAACCCGTGAGAACTGATTCTTTAACTTGGTTGTAGCATAGATCAAGGAAACAGAATGAAGAACTAGAAAAATACTATAACTAAATATCGGTATGTGTATTTCCAAGTCATAAAACATAATTTCATCCACTGTGATATAGAAGGCACAGGTCAGAAAAGAGACTACAGTGTATGTTATGGTCTTATAATAGCTGCCTGTATTGCCCATCACATTGCTACGAGTCTTCATTTTGCTCAAGTGGAAGCCGAGGGAAATAATGAGAAGTACTGAAGATACAAAAAACACAAGCAGAGGAAAAATATTTAACGGGGCATAAAAAATATTACAGATCTGCTTAGTTTGCTTATAACATGAAGTGCCATCTTCTCTTGAATTTCCAGAACAAGGAAGGAAACAGATCAAATTTTCTACTATGGTATATCCAAAGGACAACAGCACAGAAGCAATGATCAGAAAAGTGACTCTTTGAGAAAGGATGGTCTTCAGACCTAAGAAGAAGCTGTTGCGGAAGGTTGAGATTTTAAAGCAGAAGAAAAAGGAGAGCAGAACTGATAACCAGATGCTGGTTGATTCTGTGGTTCCACAAATCAAAAGATACACATAGACCATGTCTTTTAGATCTACCGAGCACTCGTGGAAAAATACATCTATGATGAAAAAAATGTGAAGTAAGATCCTGGATAGGCCAAGAGATGTGATAATCTGGTTAGCTGCTGTCATCGTCCTTTGCTTTAGCCAGTCGGTGACATTCACAGCCACAATGAATGTTCCTGTAAATAGACCAGCCAAACACAGTATGAGAAGTGCAGAAACTGAAATAATTTTTTTGTTGACACTTTGATAACAGCCTGCCTCGGTAAAATTGGCCATCCTGCAAAAGTTCTGTCTGTACAAGAAAATGTGGAAGTGTCCCTTATTTTAAGTGAAATAAATGAATCGTTTGAATGTATGATGCAAAATGGGATTTGCATGCACAAACTTGGATGCATAATGTTTCCCCGGGATGATCGTTATACAAATAATGAAATAAATAAGATGAGAGTTGATTTGACTGAAGTTCACCACACAGGGATGTGGTTATAAAGGACTGTTTTTTTTTTATTTGTAACAAGTATCAAGATTAAAAGGGGAGCGTAAATATTTTAGTGATGACCTGTTTTGCCTTCTTTATTGGAAAGATTAATGTAATGCAGCAACATAAATTATATACATATATATATATATATATATATATATATTTATATATTTTTTTTTTCCCCACTAGAACGCTGATAAAAACTAGCATTTTTGCCTGGTTAGAGTAGGACTCACCAGATCGGGGACACTTTGGCGCAGTTGGTGAGCTTAAACGCGTTAAAGCGTAACCAAGAGCCCCTGTCACTGTTTTCCTGTTGTGTGCTGCAGCACCCTCTGTATTTATATATTTCTTATGGAGATTGGGGTTCTCCAGTGCTGCGTGCATGCTTTGCATAGTATTGCATAAAACTCGGTTTGTGCTGCTCATCCCTTGGCTTATGTTATTTTCCCCTGTGGGTGTGCATAACCACACCCATCTCTAGCACAGTTAAGCATATAAATGAGCGGTGCTCATAGTTCAGTTAGTAGATAGTAGAAGGGGAGGTGTTTTTAATTTCATTTCTCCCATTTCGCTGACCCCTGGGCTTTTGGCATGGTTCCCACTAGAACGCTGATAAAAACTAGCATTTTTGCCTGGTTAGAGTAGGACTCACCAGATCGGGGACACTTTGGCGCAGTTGGTGAGCTTAAACGCGTTAAAGCGTAACCAAGAGCCCCTGTCACTGTTTTCCTGTTGTGTGCTGCAGCACCCTCTGTGTATATATATATATATATATATATATATATATATATATATACACAGTGGGATGCGAAAGTTTGGGCACCATTGTTACGATAAAAAATGTCAGATAAATATATCATATAGGAGGCACGCACAGTGATATTTGAGAGGTGAATTGAAGTTTATTGGATTTACAGAAAGTGCGCAATAATTGTTTAAATAAAATTAGTCAGGTGCATAAATTTGGGCACTGTTGTCATTTTATTGATTCCAAAACCTTTAGAACTAATTATTGGAACTCAAATTGGCTTGGTAAGCTCAGTGACCCCTGACCTACATACACAGGTGAATTCAATGAGAAAGAGTATTTAAGGGGGTAAATTGTAAGTTTCCCTCCTTTGTTAATTTCTCTGAAGAGTAGCAACATGTGGGTCCCAAGACAACTTTCAAATAACCTGAAGACAAAGGTTGCTCACCATCATGGTTTAGGGGAAGGATACAGAAAGCTGTCTCAGAGATCTCAGCTGTCTGTTTTTCACAGTTAGGAACATATTGAGGAAATGGAATACCACAGGCTCAGTTCAAGTTAAAGGGGAACTTCAGCCTAAACAAACATACTGTCATCAAGTTAAATTAGTAATGTTAATTAGAATAGACAGGTAATAAAATCTCTTACCTTTTCAGTGCTGCTGAGTCGATTTTTAGTCCGGAGGTTCACTTTAAGGCTCGAAGTGGCAGACCAAGAAAAATCTCAGATAAACAGAGGCGACAAATGGTGAGAACTGTCAGAGTCAACCCAAAGACAAGCACCAAAGACCTACAACATCATTTTGCTGCAGATGGAGTCACTGAGCATTGTTCAACCATTTGGCGCACTTTACACAAGGAGATGCTGTATACAGAGGTAGACTTTTCTCCACTCACAGCACAAACAGAGCCGCTTGAGGTATGCTAAAAGCACATTTGGACAAGCAAGCTTAATTTTGGAATAAGGTGCTGTGGACTGATGAAACTAAAATTTAGTTATTTGGGCATAACAAGGGGCGTTATGCATGGAGGAAAAACAACACAGTATTTCAAGAAAAACACCTGCTGCCTAAAGTAAAATATGGTGGTGGTTCCATCATGCTGTGGGGCTGTGTGGCCAGTGCAGGGACTGGGAATCTTGCAAAGTTGAGGGATGCATTGACTCAGTATCAGCAGATACTGGAGACCAATGTCCAGGAATCAGTGACAAAGCTGAAACTGCGCCGGGGCTGGATCTTTCAACAAGACAACGACCCTAAACACTGCTCAAAATCCACTAAGGCATTCATGCAGAGGAACAAGTACAACGTTCTGGAATGGCCATCTCAGTCCCCAGACTGGAATATAATTGAAAATCTGTGGTGTGAGTTAACCTCCTTGCTGGTTATCCCGAGCTCAGCTCGGGGTAACCTGCACAGGAGGATTTCTCAGGCCCCGCTGGGCCGATTTGCATAATTTTTTTTTTTTTAAAGCAGCTAGCACTTTGCTAGCTGCTTGTAACTTCCGATCGCCGCCGATCAGCCGCAATCCGCCGCGCCGAGCCGCCTCCCCCCCAGACCCCTGCGCAGCCTGGCCAATCAGGGCCAGGCAGCGCTGAGGGGTGGATCGCTGGGCTCGCTACATGATTTAAAAAAAATAAATTTAAAAAAAAGTGCTGTGCTGCCTCCTTGCCGGGGGAATTAGACCGGCAAGGAGGTTAAAGAGAGCTGTTCATGCTCAGAAGCCATCAAACCTGAATGAACTAGAGCTGTTTTGTAAAGAGGAATGGTCCAAAATACCTTCATCCACAATTCAATCTTCAACCAGAATTCAAGCCTGTAGAGGCTGTAATTTCTGCAAAAGGAGGATCTACTAAATATTGATTTCATTTTTTTTTGTGGTGCTCAAATTTATGCACCTGCCTAATTTTGTTCAAACAATTATTGCACACTTTCTGTAAATCCAATAAACTCCAAAAAAAGCTTTAGCCCGGGAGGTAATCAACTACAAGAACAGCTTTATTGAGCAAAAACTTGCGTGGAAACGCTGCAAGCTTTGCACAGGAAGTTTTAAAACTATCTAATGACATCACCAGTATTATAAAACTATACACAGTGCTCTCCCAAATTACTATAGAGCAGCTACAAATGGTTTAGATGTCAGTATCTATGTTTATTGCCATCTGAGGATTTCATACTCTAAAAAGGAACCATATTCTTCCATTTAAAATTCCAAAAATGATGTAAATAGCCATCAGGAGAATCAGCAGGAATATAAAACAAACACTAATTGTTATAAATCATCTTTTTGCTTCGGCACCAGCAACTTCTTAGAGTTGCACCTCACAGACTGTGAGATAACTTGACTCTCAACACAGCAAGCATTATAGGAGATAGACCGTTCTCAGGCATCTTCAAGTTCCAAGTTGTTTATTCAGTAAACAGATATACAGATACTCATCTCTACATATCGTTACATCTTAGCGAAGCAAGTGTTCTTGAAGTCCCTTTGCGTTACAAGCTGTTGACTAACATTCCTCCTGGATGGTAATCAGTTATCTTCTTTCTATACTAAGTTACGTCTAAACGAAGTATATACCGCATACAAGATATAGCATACAAGATAAACTAACGAGACATAAATAAATATATAAGTAAAGATTAAGACCAGCGGTGACAGGGACAGAAAGAGTGTCTCTCTGTAAACCGGCTGTTGGTTTTATACGAACCAGAAAGTGTTAAATGTGACCTCATCTGAGCCGTCCCCTCAAAACTTCCGATTGGCTCAGACCCCTTGTGGTGTCATAATACCTACCTACTTGATTAATATTCTATAAGATATTTGCCCTAGATACAAAGAATTTCCATGTTGAATAAACATGGCTTTGTTTACTGTTCTTGTGGTGTCCATGTTGAGATCAGTGAGACCTGTGGCCTTGCCCACAGAACAGCTTCTTGGCATGTACTAGTTCTGCTACCAGTCAGAACTGTAGATTTTCTCTCTAAGAGAAAATCTCTTTAAAGGGCAAGTCTGCACCCCAAGCCTTTTTGACTAATTCAGTCCAAATAACTGAGGCCTACTTAAATTATAACACTAATGTCCCCATCCCAATTTTACAATAAAAAAGTCAATGTACAATATACTGTCTCTAGGCTTTAATGAGTAAGAAAAAAACAAGACACATTTAAATATACAATATAAAGGTCACTAGACTCACTAATTCCACCAAGCCCTCCACATGTATCATGTCAAAAAATCATCAACAAGTATTTCTTCCTTTTATCGTCCCATCCAACTATTCCTTCTGTTAAAGGGACTCCGAGCACCTCTCATGGGTATGCCTTTAAGCATACCCACAAACAATTGAGTGTGTCAGCACACTTAGCAGCCACTTGTTTTATCCAAACTCTCCCTGATATTGCCGCTATAAAATGCATGGGGCCAGAAGACTTCATACAAAGTCGTGCTATGACCCCTCTGGAGGAGCCTCTTGCATGCTTGTCACTTCTTCTTCCTGCTTCATTCAGTGATGCATTTCTCTAAAAGAGAAAACAGGGGTGACTTGGAAGTTATAACATAGCCAAGATGGCAGCCGCGATTTTTAAATTGAAATCGAAAACTATTTGGTGTAGAACGACGATTTCAAATGAAAGAGGAGGGCACAAGCTACAGAATGGTATGCATCTTTAAGTACTTTGCAGTACTAGTCAGAGTCTCTTTAACCACCCTGACGTTCAGTTTCCCCAGGATTTCCGTGAAAAAAGTGTTTCAATTAATTTCCAATAATTTGCAATCATTTTTTTTTCAACCAATTTTTTTTTATATATTGAATTCAATACAGGTTATTGTATTGAATTAAATTTAAAAAAAAAAGCGTTTGCTGCGAGATGTTGATGACGCTGTGTGACCCTGGTGTCATCAATGCCGATCGACAGGGGACATGTGATCGCCGAGGGAGAAGCAAAATCCGGCAAGGGACATGGAAGAGGACACTGGGGAAGCTATCAGAGGTACGCGACGAGGGATCAGCATGCCATTGGTGAGAATAAGACCCAGATGTATACGTAGCAAGATGTGCAGCCAGGTATAGTTAGCCAGGTATAGTTAGCCAGGTATAGTTAGCCAGATGTATAGTTAGCCAGATGTGCAGCCAGGTATATAGTGAGCCAGGTGTGTAGCCAGGTATATAGTGAGCCAGGTGTTTAGCTAGGTATATAGTGAGCCAGATGTTTAGCCAGGTATATAGTGAGCCAGGTGTGTAGCCAGGTATATAGTGAGCCAGGTGTGTAGCCAGGTATATAGTGAGCCAGGTGTTTAGCCAGGTATATAGTGAGCCAGGTGTGTAGCCAGCTATATAGTGAGCCAGGTGTGTAGCCAGGTATATAGTGAGCCAGGTGTGTAGAAAGGTATATAGTGAGCCAGATGTTTAGCCAGGTATATAGTGAGCCAGGTGTGTAGCCAGGTATATAGTGAGCCAGGTGTGTAGCCAGGTATATAGTGAGCCAGGTGTTTAGCCAGGTATATAGTGAGCCAGATGTTTAGCCAGGTTTATAGTGAGCCTGGTGTGTAGCAAATTATATAGTGAGCCAGATGTTTAGCCAGGTATATAGTGAGCCAGGTGTGTAGCGAGGATTATAGTGAGCCAGATGCTTAGCCAGGTATATAGTGAGCCAGGTGTTTAGCTAGGTATATAGTGAGCCAGGTGTTTAGCCAGGTATATAGTGAGCCAGGTATTTAGCCAGATTTATAGGTAGCTAGATGTCCCCCTCCCGATCCTCCCCCCCTCCTAGCTCTCTGTGGGTAGCTATCTGTGCTACCCACAGCGTGCAGAACAAGCACACCCTAGGGAATCCCTGGGCAGCCAGCTGTGCAGAGAATGTGCGGGGTTCCCCCTTGTATGTGGAGGCTGTGCTGGCGGGGGATCCCCCTCTGTGCGGGTGGGGGGATAGCCCATATATCGTGGCTGTTGCAGGCAGGGGATCCCCCTCTGTGTGGGTGGGGGGATCCCCCTTCTATTGTGGATGGGTGGGGATCCCCCTCTGTGCGGGTGGGGGGATCCCCCTTCTATTGTGGCTTGGCGGGTGGCCTATCTCCCTCCTCCCCCTCCCTCCCGATCCCCCCCCCCCCCAAGCCCGTTGAGTAAATAGATGTACTCACCCGAGGGCTTTCTCCAGTGACGGCAGCAGCACTTCCTCCTCCATCTCCGAAGTCCCGGTCTCTGTACAGTTACATTACGAGGCTTGGTGATGTCACCCCCCCTAAAGACCAGGCCATTTTGTCCTAATTGGGCCACTGCAGCTTTAAGGCCTCTCTGCAGGGCTGCACAAATCAGCACACAAGCTTCCTCCCCCATTTTCTCTCCATCAACACAGTTCTCTGTTGTAGTGATGGGTCGTTCGCGAACGAGCCGGCTCTTTGCTGTGAACGACAAGAGCCGGCTCTCAGTTTTAAAAGAGCCGATGCCTCAGCCGCCCCACACAGCTCTGATTTGCTGTGTAATAAAGGGCGTTGAGGCATGCTGGGAGATGTAGTCCTCCTCTTGCAGCTTGTAGGAGTGTATGGGGCGGAGCAGAGCAGTAGCAGGAGGGATTGCCCCAGTCAGAGAAGCAGTCTGGAGTTGTCATGGAGACGGGGCGGGGCTTTTACTCCGATTCTGAGTGGTGTCTAGTGATGTTTAATGAAGAGCCGATTGAGAGCCGTAAGAGCCGGCTCTTTAATGGGATTGGGAGCCGATTCAGAAGAGCCAATTCTCTGAGAAGAGCCGGAATTCCCATCACTTCTCTGTTGGTGGGTTCTGATCGCTCCCCCTAATGTTTATTTTTTTTTTTGTAAATTTAAATATACAATATAAAGGTCACTAGACTCACTAATTCCACCAAGCCCTCCACATGTATCATGTCAAAAAATCATCAACAAGTATTTCTTCCTTTTATCGTCCCATCCAACTATTCCTTCTGTTAAAGGGACTCCGAGCACCTCTCATGGGTATGCCTTTAAGCATACCCACAAACAATTGAGTGTGTCAGCACACTTAGCAGCCACTTGTTTTATCCAAACTCTCCCTGATATTGCCGCTATAAAATGCATGGGGCCAGAAGACTTCATACAAAGTCGTGCTATGACCCCTCTGGAGGAGCCTCTTGCATGCTTGTCACTTCTTCTTCCTGCTTCATTCAGTGATGCATTTCTCTAAAAGAGAAAACAGGGGTGACTTGGAAGTTATAACATAGCCAAGATGGCAGCCGCGATTTTTAAATTGAAATCGAAAACTATTTGGTGTAGAACGACGATTTCAAATGAAAGAGGAGGGCACAAGCTACAGAATGGTATGCATCTTTAAGTACTTTGCAGTACTAGTCAGAGTCTCTTTAACCACCCTGACGTTCAGTTTCCCCAGGATTTCCGTGAAAAAAGTGTTTCAATTAATTTCCAATAATTTGCAATCATTTTTTTTTCAACCAATTTTTTTTTATATATTGAATTCAATACAGGTTATTGTATTGAATTAAATTTAAAAAAAAAAGCGTTTGCTGCGAGATGTTGATGACGCTGTGTGACCCTGGTGTCATCAATGCCGATCGACAGGGGACATGTGATCGCCGAGGGAGAAGCAAAATCCGGCAAGGGACATGGAAGAGGACACTGGGGAAGCTATCAGAGGTACGCGACGAGGGATCAGCATGCCATTGGTGAGAATAAGACCCAGATGTATACGTAGCAAGATGTGCAGCCAGGTATAGTTAGCCAGGTATAGTTAGCCAGGTATAGTTAGCCAGATGTATAGTTAGCCAGATGTGCAGCCAGGTATATAGTGACCCAGGTGTGTAGCCAGGTATATAGTGAGCCAGGTGTTTAGCTAGGTATATAGTGAGCCAGATGTTTAGCCAGGTATATAGTGAGCCAGGTGTGTAGCCAGGTATATAGTGAGCCAGGTGTGTAGCCAGGTATATAGTAAGCCAGGTGTTTAGCCAGGTATATAGTGAGCCAGGTGTGTAGCCAGCTATATAGTGAGCCAGGTGTGTAGCCAGGTATATAGTGAGCCAGGTGTGTAGAAAGGTATATAGTGAGCCAGATGTTTAGCCAGGTATATAGTGAGCCAGGTGTGTAGCCAGGTATATAGTGAGCCAGGTGTGTAGCCAGGTATATAGTGAGCCAGGTGTTTAGCCAGGTATATAGTGAGCCAGGTGTTTAGCCAGGTTTATAGTGAGCCAGATGTTTAGCCAGGTTTATAGTGAGCCTGGTGTGTAGCAAATTATATAGTGAGCCAGATGTTTAGCCAGGTATATAGTGAGCCAGGTGTGTAGCGAGGATTATAGTGAGCCAGATGCTTAGCCAGGTATATAGTGAGCCAGGTGTTTAGCTAGGTATATAGTGAGCCAGGTGTTTAGCCAGGTATATAGTGAGCCAGGTATTTAGCCAGATTTATAGGTAGCCAGATGTCCCCCTCCCGATCCTCCCCCCCTCCTAGCTCTCTGTGGGTAGCTATCTGTGCTACCCACAGCGTGCAGAACAAGCACACCCTAGGGAATCCCTGGGCAGCCAGCTGTGCAGAGAATGTGCGGGGTTCCCCCTTGTATGTGGAGGCTGTGCTGGCGGGGGATCCCCCTCTGTGCGGGTGGGGGGATAGCCCATATATCGTGGCTGTTGCAGGCAGGGGATCCCCCTCTGTGTGGGTGGGGGGATCCCCCTTCTATTGTGGATGGGTGGGGATCCCCCTCTGTGCGGGTGGGGGGATCCCCCTTCTATTGTGGCTTGGCGGGTGGCCTATCTCCCTCCTCCCCCTCCCTCCCGACCCCCCCCCCCAAGCCCGTTGAGTAAATAGATGTACTCACCCGAGGGCTTTCTCCAGTGACGGCAGCAGCACTTCCTCCTCCATCTCCGAAGTCCCGGTCTCTGTACAGTTACATTACGAGGCTTGGTGATGTCACCCCCCCCTAAAGACCAGGCCATTTTGTCCTAATTGGGCCACTGCAGCTTTAAGGCCTCTCTGCAGGGCTGCACAAATCAGCACACAAGCTTCCTCCCCCATTTTCTCTCCATCAACACAGTTCTCTGTTGTAGTGATGGGTCGTTCGCGAACGAGCCGGCTCTTTGCTGTGAACGACAAGAGCCGGCTCTCAGTTTTAAAAGAGCCGATGCCTCAGCCGCCCCACACAGCTCTGATTTGCTGTGTAATAAAGGGCGCTGAGGCATGCTGGGAGATGTAGTCCTCCTCTTGCAGCTTGTAGGAGTGTATGGGGCGGAGCAGAGCAGTAGCAGGAGGGATTGCCCCAGTCAGAGAAGCAGTCTGGAGTTGTCATGGAGACGGGGCGGGGCTTTTACTCCGATTCTGAGTGGTGTCTAGTGATGTTTAATGAAGAGCCGATTGAGAGCCGTAAGAGCCGGCTCTTTAATGGGATTGGGAGCCGATTCAGAAGAGCCAATTCTCTGAGAAGAGCCGGAATTCCCATCACTTCTCTGTTGGTGGGTTCTGATCGCTCCCCCTAATGTTTATTTTTTTTTTTGTAAATTTTTTTTTTTATTTTTTTTTAAATATTTTTTTTTCCCCCTTCGATCCTCCCTCAGTCAGCCTATCACAGCGATTGGCCAAGGGGGACAGCCGTGTCACACCACTGTCCCCAGTACAGCACTGTTGTAGATCACAGCACTGTGCTATTATTATTATTATTATTATTATTATTATTATAATTTAGTATTTATATAGCGCCAACATATTACGCAGCGCTGTACTGTGTATATACAGTATATATATATATATATATATATATATATATATATATATATTGTCTTGTCACTAACTGTCCCTCAAAGGAGATTACAATCTAATCCCTACCATTGCCATATGTCTATTTTATGTAGTGTAAGTACTGTGGTCTTGGGCCAAATTTTAGGAGGCAGCCAATTAACTTATCCGTATGTTTTTGGAATGTGGGAGGAAACCGGAGTGCCCAGAGGAAACCCACGCAGACACGGAGAGAACATACAAACTCTTTGCAGATAGTGCCCTGGCAGGGATTTGAACCAGGGACCCAGCGCTGCAAGGCGAGAACGCTTACCACTACGCCACCGTGCTGCCCAGCTATACTACAGTTCTGTGATCTATGGATGAATAGAAAGGTTAGGGATAAAATGAAGAGGAAATAGAATGCCTATAAGGTCCTAAAACAGGAGGGGACAGAGGCTGCATTAAATAATTATAAGGAGTTGTATTGTAAAAAAGAAATTAGGCTGGCAAAGATTGAAGCTGAAATTCAAATTACAAAAAATCAGATCCAGGAAATTATAGACCTGTAAGCTTAACATCAGTTGTATGCAAACTATTTGAGGGGTTACTAAGAGATACTATACATGACTTCATAGTAGAAAATAATCTTATTATTATTATTTCTCAGCATCAACATGGGTTTACTAAAGACAGGTCCTGTTTGACTAACATGCTCAGCTTTTATGAGGTAGTGAATGCTAATATGGATATTGGGAATGCTGTAGATGTGATATACTTGGACTTTGCAAAGGCCTTCGACACGGTTCCCCACAAAAGTCTGGTGCACAAGTTGAGGATGCAAGGACTGGGGAAGAGTCTGTGTGCATGGATAGGGAACTGGCTAATGGACAGCAAACAATGAGTTGTGGTCAATGGATCATACTCAAAATGGGAGACTGCTAGCAGTGGGGTGCCACAGGGGTCTGTACTGGGTCCAGTGCTCTTCAATTTATTTATTAATGACCTAGTAGATTCAGTAGTGAGCAATGTTGCTATTTTTGCAGATGATACAAAATTGTGCAGAATCATCAACTCTCAGGAAGATAGTGTCATATTGCAACAGGATCTGGATAGGATGGCTATATGGGCACATAAATGGCAGATGAAATTCAATGCATTTTGGTCATACCAATGGTCTAGCTCCATACAAAATAAATGGGATACAGTTGGGGACATCAAACTTGGAGAAGGACATAGGAGTACTCATCGACAACAAGTTAAATAATTGCACTCAATGCCAAGCCGCTGCAGCTAAAGCTAACAAAATTTTGGGATGCATTAAAAGGGAAATAAAAACTTAAGATGCTAGCATAATATTGCCCCTGTTTAACTTTCTAGTAAGGCCACATCTGGAATATGGAATTCAGTTCTGGGCACCACATTACAGGAAAGCTATTGCAGTTTTAGAGCAGGTGCAGAGACGAGCAACAAAATTGATACGTGGGATGGAAGGTCTAACTTACTGTAAGGGATAGCGGAGATGCCGCCGCATCAGAAAGTGGCATGGCGGCTATCTCCACGTCTCAGCCGGCGGTTTCCACCGCGCAGATACATGATGGAAATATGCCTGGGATTGTGGGAAATGAGGAGGAAGCCGCCGCAGCACCGAGTGGCATGGCGGCTGTCTCCACGTCTCAGCTAGTGTTGGGCGAACAGTGTTCGCCACTGTTCGGGTTCTGCAGAACATCACCCTGTTCGGGTGATGTTCGAGTTCGGCCGAACACCTGGTGGTTTTCGGCCAAACTGTTCGGGTTCGCCCGAACTGCTGAAAGCCAGGCCGAACAGGACCCCTGTTCTGCTGAACAGGGCCCTGTTCGGCCGAATACGGCCCCCCTATGGGGTCGCAGGCATAAGGGGAGAGCATGCCCCGATCGCGGGGGGGGGGGGTCGAAAATTTCCCCCACCCCCTCCGCTAGCGCTCCCCCCTCTGCCCGCTTCCCCATACAAAAGTTTGACGAAAGTAAAATAGTACCGGTGGTGGTGGCTGGCTGCTGCAGTGGCTGGCTGGCACTATGAAGTGACTGAGGAGGAAGAGACGGAGTAGGACGCGTTGAGGGAGGCCGGGCAGCGGGCGGTTCAGCGGTAGTACCCTTGTGGTACTTCCGCCCTTTCTCTGACCTCACGTCCTCTGCGTGATGACGCATACAGTACGAGGGTACGCGTGACGCGTACCCTCGTATGCAGAGGACGTGAGGTCAGAGAAAGGGCGGAAGTACCACAAGGGTACTACCGCTGAACCGCCCACTGCCCGGCCTCCCTCAACGCGTCCTACTCCGACTCCTCCTCCTCAGTCACTTCATAGTGCCAGCCAGCCACTGCAGCAGCCAGCCACCACCACCGGTACTATTTTACTTTCGTCAAACTTTTGTATGGGGAAGCGGGCAGAGGGGGGAGTGCTAGCGGAGGGGGTGGGGGGAATTTCCGACCCCTCCCCCCCCCCCCCCCGCGCGATCGGGGCATGCTCCCCCCTTATGCCTGCGACCCCATAGGGCCCCCAAAAGCGGGATGTTCGGGGAGTTCGGGGTTCGGCCCGAACATGCCGAACATCGCGGCCATGTTCGGCGAACGTTCCCGAACCCGAACATCCAGGTGTTCGCCCAACACTAGTCTCAGCCAGCAGCTTTGGTCGCATGGTGGAACTTTGCCTGCTCCTTCAGTCGCACATAGACTGAGGTCTACGCGCACAGACAGGATCTTTATGCAAGCAGAAGGGGAGTCAGCTGATCAGCCGGTCAGCTGACTCCAGCACTGATCCTGATTGGCTAAGTGACTGGGCCGGTGCTTAGGAGCGCTCCCAGTATATATAGAACAGGCCTGTCAGTTGTTCCTCGTCTGCTGTTGCATATGCTACGTGTTAGCACTCAGACCCATAGTCAGATCCGAAAATGTGCCTAGAACCAGCAGGAGCTGGGGATCCACACTTAGACAGATTCTGTTGATAGCTTAAGTACTAATTGAATTGTATTATTTGTTATGACCCTCTGCTAGCCTTGACTACTCTTCTGTCTTGCGATTCTGTGTCTTTGCCTATCTGATCCAGTTGCCAACTTGGCTATCCCTCACTCTGATTCTGTCTTCCGCCTTTGTACCGTATCTGTCCGTGTGTTGCCGAACCTGCTTGTCTGACTCTCCTGCCCTCACTAGGGAGCTAGTCCTGGTGAGGGGTTCTCAGTGTAGTAATCACCTGCTCCTCAGGTTGATAGCTGCAGTATAGTCTAAATCACCTGCTCCTCAGGTTGATAGCTGCAGTATAGTCTGAATCACCTGCTCCTCAGGTGGATAGCTGCAGTACAGTCCGAATCACCTGCTCCTCAGGTTGATAGCTGCAGCATTGTCTGAATCACCTGCTCCTCAGGTGGATAGCTGCAGTATAGTCTGAATCACCTACTCCTCAGGTTGATAGCTGCAGTATAGTCTGAATCACCTGCTCCTCAGGTAGATAGCTGCAGTATAGTCTGAGTCACCTGCTCCTCAGGTTGATAGCTGCAGTACAGTCTTAATCACCTGCTCCTCAGGTGACTAACTATCATTATATGCTGTCTGCGTCTCCTGCCCCTCAGGGGATCACCTGTTGCAGTACAGTCTGAATCACTCGCTCCTCGAGTGATCTCGCTACATTGTCTTACTGTGCATCACCCGCTCCTCGGGTGAACCTATCATTACTCCTCTGAGTCTCCAGCTTGCTGGAATACAGATTACTGTGTTGATTAGAGATACCCCCTTCACCAGCTCCTCTGGACAGTGGGTATCTCCATCTATATTTACTGTTGCACCAAACACCATCTTACATCTTTGTATCCTGTGTCTCTTGCTATACTTGTATTATTGGTGATTCTGCAGATCACCACATAATCAGGTATAACATCTGTATTATTGGTGATACTGCAGATCACCAATAATCAGAAAATCTGTTCTGGCTGACACCGATCGTTACACTTACCAAGAAAGGTTAGATAAACTGGGTTTATTCTGTGTAGAGAAAAGACGCCTTAGAGGGGATCTAATTAACATGTATAAATACATCAGAGGGCAATATAAAAGCTTGGCGGAGGAGCTTTTTTTGTCCCTAGGCCTTCTCAAAGGACTAGAGGACATGATCTGCGCATGGAGGAAAAACGTTTTAGCCATTTATTTAGGTAAGGGTTCTTTACAGTAAGAGTGATTAAGATGTGGAATGCATTGCCACAGGACGTAGTTATGGCAAACTCTATACCAGCATTTAAAGGGGGCTTAGATGCTTTCCTTGCGTTGAAAGACATCCATGGCTACAATTACTAGGTAATGCCTAATGATGTTGATCCAGGGATTTTATCTGATTGTCATCTGGAGTCGGGAAGGAATTTTTTCCCTTTTGGGGCTAATTGGACCATGCCTTGTAAGGGTTTTTCGCCTTCCTCTGGATCAACAGGGATATGTGAGGGAGCAGGCTGGTGTTGTACTTTATTCTTTGGTTAAACTCGATGGACGTATGTCTTTTTTCAACCCAAATAACTATGTAATTATGTAACTAATAGATGGTGGTTTCGCCGTCTAACAGTCTCAGAGCGTCGATCGCTGCTGGGAGACTGAAGGCGGGACAGAGCTCCACCTACTAAGCAGAGATGCGCGCGCATCGGCGCATGTGATCTCCTGCAAAAACCAGCCCCAGGACTTGACGCCAATTGGCGTTAGGCGGTCCTGGTGCTGCCGCCGCGGTCTCGCCCATTGGTCTTTAGGTAGTTTTGCCTGGCATAGAACAGATTCTGAGTGCATGGAATAGATTAACCACTTCAGCCTACGGTGTTGGTTCACCTTATGCATCGGAGCAACTTTCACCTCCCGTTCATTTGCCAATAACTTTATCACTACTTATCACACTAAAATGATCTATATCTTGTTTTTTTCAACACCATTTAGGCTTTCTTTGGGTGATACATTTTGCTAAGAATGATTTTATTCTAAATCCATTTTAACAGGAAGATTAAGAAAGTAATGGAAAAAAAATCAGTTTTTGGCAATTATAGTTTGAAATTAATACATGCTACCGCAATTAAAACCCATGTATTTTATCTGCCATTTAAATTACGTCCCTATCACAATTTATGGCCCGATATTTTATTTGGAAATAAAATGTTCATGTGACGTCCATCACTATTTACAAGCTTTATGTTGTTGTTGTTTTTTTTATTTACATTTTTTTTTTTTATTTAAAAATTTTATTTGGGTAATTTTTGGTGTGGGAGGTAAACAGTTAATTTTAAATGTAATATTATGTGTTTATTTCATAAAAAATGCATGTGGGTGTAGTTTTACTATTTGGCCACAAAATGGCCATAGTCAAAAAGACCTGGAAGCAAACGCTCTCGCTTCTAGGAAGCATTAGGAGGATGGGAAACTTTTTTTGCTCATAAATACTGTGGCCTCTGATAAGATGCCGTTGTTTTTTCTGCCAGGGGCTTAGATCAATGAATGGGAACGTTGTTCCCATTCATTGATCTCGGGGCTAATGGAAGACAGCGGGACAGACTTTCTGGACGGATATATCAGAGGCCGCGGTATTTCTGCACAAAAAAAAAGTCTCCCGTCCTCCTAATGCTTCCTGGAAGCGAGAGTGTTTGCTTCCAGGACTTTTTGACTATGGCCATTTTGTGGCCAGATAGTAAAACTACAGCCACATGACTTAAGTGGTTAAAGAGGTCAAAACTTCATAGATTTCAGCATAGTATAATGTCAGACTGTGTGAGCCACTGTGTCATTCAGCTGAAACAATAAAAAATTAAACTTACTTTGTACAGAAAATAAAACTGTGCTATATATATTTTTTAATACATTTTTAAGAGTAGGAGGATAGTTACAATTGTTTATTTGCAGCTCAAGTTTGCTTTAATACTGAAATTGTCTAGCTTCTTTGTAACTTATATCAAATCACTGTACTCTTCCATCCTTCATGGTGGGAAGTTGTAAGCTTGTAATGAAGACCCAACTGATGCATATTGCGGCACATAACTGGTTTGTCATTGTTTTTTTTTTCCAACAATTTAACAACTTTTTAATTATTATTTCAAGACCAAATTAGTTAAGGGATCACACTTTGCAAAAAAAAAAAAAAAGAAAATGTAATATTTAAAATGTACTTGTATACACATATATAGGATGTACATTTCTCCCACGGTAGAATGCACTCTATTTTTTTTCCTATGTGGCTGTCACTTAAATTAAATATGTTAATTGTACATGTAAGTGTGATATCACAGCTCTGTCTCTTTTTTTTTTTTTAAATAGTTTTTGTACTTGTAGACCTCTTACTGGGAGATCCTCAAAGTCGCCTTGACTCTTTTTAACTTTCTGTCCTGAGTTGTCCCTTAGGAGATGTTTTCACACCTGAGGGCCAATATGCAATTCATTTTTTCTCCTGCGTTATCTCCTTTCTCCTAGTAGATAATTATAAATAAGTAGATAGTAGATTGACCCTAAAGCAGATGTAAAAGTACTATCAAAATTATTTTGAGTATTTTCTTGCTTGCTGGTGGTTTGAAAAGCATTTTATGACAAGGCGTGAAAATATCACTTAGGAGAAAACTTAGGAGAAGAAGTTAATTGCATATGGGCCCCTGTCAATAAAAATGCTTTTTAAGGCACCAGCAAGTGTGAAAATACTCAGAATAATGCTTCATACTACTTTCCTCAACTGCTTTTTGGCACTTTTTCAATTGCAAAGTGCTGAAAAGTCATTTTAACCACTTTAGCCCCAGCGGTGCGGATTTCTCCGTCCCTTTTTCCATCCTTTCACCCCAAGGGATGGAGAAATCCACACCTCTCGCCGCTCCCTCTGCTGTCCGCGCTCCTGCTCGCTCGTCTGCGCGCCCCTCGCGCTCGTGCACGCCACCGCCCGCTCGCCCGGAGATCAATGAACGGGAAAAACCTTTCCCATTCGTTGATCTCAGTCCCCCGCAATGATTAGCTGCTTCTACGAGAAGCAGCATGATCATTGTGAAAAAAGAAGTTTCCCAGCCTCCCTGAACTTCCTGCAAGCATGCTTCCTGTACGCTTGCAGGTCGCATAAACAAAAACTTACTGTGGCCAAATAGTAAAACTACACCCTAAAGCATTTTTCATATACAAATACATTAGTGATACACTAAAAATTAACTCATTACCTCCCCCACTCCCCAATTATTATTTTTTTTGTAATTTAAAAAAAAAAATTACAATTAAAAAATATACATAAATAGTTACCTTAGGGACTGAACTTTTTAAAGAGACACTGACGTGAGTAAAAAAACTTGCTTCTTCTCTTATATTCAGCAGGGGCATGTGTGCCCCTGCTAAACCGCCGCTATCCCGCCGCACAACGGGGGTCCCTTACCTCCCAATTCCCCCCTGCAAAATCAACGACCAAATTGGTCGTAGATTTTGCTGCTCCTAGAGGCAGGGCTAACGGCTGCAGCCCTGCCTCACAGCACGTCTATCAGCGGCGCATCGCCGCCTCTCCCCCGCCCCTCTCAGTGAAGGAAGACTGAGAGGGGCGGGGGAGAGGTGGAGATACGCACTGACAGACGCGCGTGAGGCAGGGCTATAGCCTGCCTCAATGCAGAAGAGATCCCCGGCGAGGACGGAGGGGATTTGGGGGGTAAGGGACCCCCGTTGTGCGGCGCGATAGCTGAATATAAGAGAAGAAGCGAGTTTAATAATCGCTTCAGATTCTCTTTAAATATTTATGTCAAGAGGGTATAACACTGTTACTTTATAAACTATGGGCTTGTAATTAGGGATGGACGCAAAACTGAAAAAATGCACCTTTATTTCCAAATAAAATATTGGCGCCAAACATTGTGATAGGGACATAATGTAAACGGTTTTATAACCGGGACAAAAGGGCAAATACATTTCATGGGTTTTAATTACAGTAGCATGCATTATTTTAAAACTATAAAGGCCGAAAACTGAAAAATAATAAATTTTGTTCCCACATGTTTTCCTATTTTCCCATTAAAACACATTTAGAATAAAATAATTCTTGGCATAATGTCCCACCTAAAGAAAGCCTAATTGGTGGCAAAAAAAACAAGATATAGTTCATTTCATTGTGATAAGTAATAATAAAGTTATAGACGAATGAATGGAAGGAGCGCCGAAGGTGAAAATTGCTCTGGTGCTCAAGGGGTAAAACCCCTCAGTGGTGAAGTGGTTAAAGAGAAGATAAACAACTGTCTCTTCGGAAAAAACTATTCTGGCAGCTGAGATTAAAAAAAAAAATCCTGAGAATCCCTTATTATGTATGGACATGTTCAAAAACCATAATAGGTTCAGAGCTGTCAGATTAATACTACTATTAATTAGAGATGGGACGACGAATCCGGCGAATCCACGAATCCCTCGAATATTGGGAAATATTCGAGATTCGTGGATTCGAATCCCGACGCCATTTTCCACTTTACGAATCCGCCGAATCCCGACGCTGCATCGCCGCGCATCCGCCGCTCGCACTCGTCCTCCTCCGACCCGCGCCTCCTCCGACCGCCCCGCGCCTCCTCCGCCCGGCCGCCCGCATACTTTGTATCAACTCACCCGTCCAGTGGAGCGCAGACAGAGCGGCAGACCTCTCGCTGACTTCCTGGTTCCCTCTAGTGACGGCTTTTACAATGACGTCATCAGTAAAAGCCGGTCCGGCCACTAGAGGGAACCGAGAAGGAAGGACGAGGTCTGCCGCTCTGTCTGCGCTCCACTGGACATGTAAGTTGATACTTATGCAGGGGTGAGCGAGGAGGCACAGGGGACGGAGGAGGCCATGGGGGTGAGCGACACCTACCTACCTACCTACCTACCACTTTACCTACCTACCTGCCACTATACCTACCTAAAGGCCCCCTATACGTACCTACCTACCTACCGGGCACTATACCTACCTACCTACAGGCCCCTATACCTACCTAAAGGCCCCCTATACTACCTACCTACCACTATACCTACCTACCTACAGGCCCCTATACCTACCTAAAGGCCCCCTATATGTACCTACCTACCTAAAGGCCCCTATACCTACCTAAAGGCCTCTATACCTACCTACCTAAAGGCCCCCTATACGTGCCTACCTACCTAAAGGCCCCTATACCTACCTACCTAAAGGCCCCTATACCTACCTACCTATTTACCTACCTATACTTAAGGCCTTATACCCTGCTACCTATACTGAAGGTCCCTTTAACTACCTACCTACCTACAGGACACTATACCTACCTACCTACCGGCCACTATACCTTCCTACCTACCTACAGGCCACTATACCTACCTAAAGGCCCCCTATACGTACCTACCTACCTACCTACCTAAAGGCCCCTATACCTACCTTCCTACCTAAAGGCCCCTATACTTACCTACCTACCTACCTAAAGGCCCCTATACCTACCTACAGGCCTCTATACCTACCTACCTACTTAAAGGCCCCCTATACGTGCCTACCTACCTAAAGGCCCCTATACCTACCTACCTAAAGGCCCCTATACCTACCTACCTACATACCTACCTATACTTAAGGCCCTATACCCTGCTACATATACTGAAGGTCCCTTTAACTACCTACCTACCTACAGGACACTATACCTACCTACCTACCGGCCACTATACTTACCTACCTACCTACAGGCCACTATACCTACCTAAAGGCCCCCTATACGTACCTACCTACCTACCTAAAGGCCCCTATACCTACCTACCTAAAGGCCCCTATACCTACCTACCTACATACCTACCTATACTTAAGGCCCTATACCCTGCTACCTATACTGAAGGTCCCTTTACCTACCTAAAGGCCCCTATACCTACCTACATACCTACCTATACTTAAGGCCTCTATATACCCTGTTAACTATACTGAAGGCCCTATACCCTGCTACCTATACTGAAGGTCCCTTTACCTACCTAAAGGCCCCTATACCTACCTACATACCTACCTATACTTAAGGCCTCTATATACCCTGCTACCTATACTGAAGGCCCATATACCCTGCTACCTATACTGAAGGCCCCTATACCCTGCTACCTATACTGAAGGCCTATATACCCTGCTACCTATACTGAAAGCCCATATACCCTGCTACCTATACTGAAGGCCCATATACCCTGCTACCTATACTGAAGGCCCACATACCCTGCTACCTATACTGAAGGCCCATATACCCTGCTACCTATCAGAGGCGGGACAAGGTCCTCCAGCACCCAAGGCTGAGACACCAAAGTGCGCCCCTCCATCCCTCCCCCCCAGCCATCACACACTGATTGCTATTAGACTAAGAGGTGCCACAGGGCCCACAACCTCCCCAACACCTTAATATCTAGTTATCTGGCTTGCAGTCACTGCTATGTATCCCCTTGTCTTATTTCTTTCTGCTTCAAACACAATTAGGAATGACAGCTAAATGAATTGTGCGCCCCCTCCTACACTGCGCCCTGAGGCTGGAGCCTCTCCAGCCTATGCCTCGGCCCGGCCCTGCTACCTATACTGAAGGCACATATACCTTGCTACCTATACTGAAGGCCTATATACCCTGCTACCTATACTGAAGGCACATATACCCTGCTATCTATACTGAAGGCCCCTATACCCTGCTACCTATACTGAAGGCCCATATACCCTGCTACCTATACTGAAGGCCCATATACCCTGCTACCTATACTGAAGGCCCATATACCCTGCTACCTATACTGAAGGCACATATACCCTGCTACCTATACTGAAGGCACATATACCCTGCTACCTATACTGAAGGCACATATACCCTGCTACCTATACTGAAGGCCTATATACCCTGCTACCTATACTGAAGGCCCATATACCTTGCTACCTATACTGAAAGCTACCAATATTGAAGGCACCCATACCTAGCTAGCTATACTGAAGGCACCTTTACCTCGCTACCTATACTGCGGGCAACTATACCACGGATCGCACAATTCGTATGTGCAGGATTCGTTAGATTCGGGATTCGAAAGGTTCGAGATATTCGAGAACCTTTTTAGATTCGGATCCGGATTCGGATTCGAAGAAATTGTGGATTCGTCCCATCCCTACTATTAATACTACCTACTAGAAGTGTCAGCTACACAGGAAATAAGTAATTTTCTCTGTATTTTACTACTCTGAGCCAAATCTACATCCTATGTATAGTATATGTATACACATGTATTTTAATTTATTTATTTATTTATTTTTTGTGATATTGGTCTTTTGAGGCACATAAAAAAACACACAATTTCTGTTGAAAATTAGATTTAGAGAACTGAGTGGTTTTTTTTATTTTGATTTATCACTTGTGTACAAATGGGCTTTGATGCTTTCCTTGCATTAAAAGACATTCCCAGCGGTGTTGATACAGGGATTTTATCCGTTTTCTACTTGGAGTTGGGAGGAGTTTATTCTAAGGCTATATTGACCCATGATTTTTTTCTCAATCAAACTATATAATTTTAGTATGGAGGGATAATCATGAAGCTTTTGTGACCTTTATTGATTCTATGAATAATAACAATTAAATATTAATTTGACTTACCTCATGGATTGTGAGAATTTCTTAACCAACACCTTGATCATACTTGTCAAACTCTGGTCCATGGGCCAAATCTGGCCCACAGAGCCATCACATTTGGCCCCCAAGTGGTTTCCCCTCTTTGCGTTATGTTTGGCCCCATCTAGCCACATAACACCAGTCCTGCACTCCCTTCCCTGGCTACCTATAAAATGGAGGAATCTATTCAAGATCGGCCTACTAACATTTAAATCACTACATAATCTGGGCCCTGGGTACATGAAAGAAATGTTTCAGCTGCATCGCAATCCCTGCAATCTCAGATCCACAAGTTCTATCGGTAGCAGGAAAAAAGGGGACCGCCATAGACTCTAATGCAATTATCGTTAATATGGCAAAAAAAAGCAGAAAAAAGGGTGCCTAATAAATATTGTTAACAACATTAGAACATTAAACTTTTTGAAGTACGCTATCATTTTAGAAGCTTGCAACGTTATAGTTTTTGTCATATTATTTCGTTTGTATGTACAGATTTTACGTTATCAAACACATTATCATTTCTATGTGTAAAAGGGTGTTTCTGCAGGGGAGTAGTTAGTGTTGGGCACCACCAGGAGGGGTGGTTAGGGTTAAGCACCACGCCGGGGGTGGTTAGTTTTAGGCAAGACTGGGGGGAGGAGGTTAGGGTTAGACACCTCCAGGGGGTTGGCTAGGGTTAGGCACCACTGGACAGAGGTTATTTTTAGGCACCACCTGGGGAGTGTTCTGTGTGAGAGTAGGGTCGGGTTAAGCTGTATTGTTGAATTACGAAATGATTTTTAATGTTAATATCTTTTCATTATTTTCTCCCGTCTGTTTTTAAAATGGTATTTATCGTTAACCAGGTCCGTCGACAATGTTTATAGTTATTAAGATTTTTGTTATCTATCGGCCCCATTTTATTGTTCAGCCGGGCCCTTTTTTCCTGGCGCCCATTTTCATGCACACCCTAGATCACCAGGAAAGCCATATGAGGGAGGGAGAAAAGCACTAGATACCAGGGAACTGTATAGGAGAGGATGACTAAACCACCAGGGAACTGTAGGGGAGGGAGGTGGACATAAGACACTAGGTAACTTTCTAAGGAAAGGAAGTGGCCACTAGACATTGAGGTTGGCCTGCGACTTGGTCCCGGTGTTCAGTTTTGGCCCACTTTGTATTTGAGTTTTACATCCCTGACCTAGATGAAGTCCACCATTGGCAATGCTCTCTTGCACCAGCCATGACACATCTGCCTTTAATAAATGAATAACCAGTGGTCAGTTCCTTCTAAATGCAAAAGGAAAAGTTCCAGGGTTGAGGCATTTTATGGTGAGGTTGGGGGCCCTATCAGGAGGTTTAGGGATGGGGATGCTCACAAAGAAAATCTAGCAATAGCTATTAGTTTATGTTTCAGATTCTTTGTTCTTCTTTATGTAATGACAGACATGAGACCACTTCCCCCTCCTCCTCTCCTGGCCAGAGTGATTTTATTTGATTGATAACAGCATATGGTAAACTCTACAGTGGACACTCAGTGGCATGTCTGCCAAGTGGTTCTAACCAGTGGAAGAGTAGTAGGTTTTTGGTTATTGCTTTTTGCAAAAAGTTGTAACAATTACTAGACAGGAAATCAGGGGATGACCACAGTTTGCAGAAATATTGACACTGAGGCAATGAAGACATTGTGCAATGGTGTTTATTGCAAGGCAATATTGTGCAAAAACTATAAATGCAAAAGTATAAATGCAAATTAAATGCAAATCACGTGCACTAACACACTATATACAGAGGAAGCAGCATACAAGAAAATGCAGTGTGCATACATAAACCCCAAACTAAACTATCTATCTAACAATATACACAGCAAATATACAGGAAATATGTATAAGACATATACACCATATATACAATCAGGCATGGTACCAAGGGAACAGGCAAGAAGGTCAGGACAGAGTAACTTGTTTGGCAACAGATTACCAGGTACAAAAACAAACTATGTACAGGAACAGATCAGGAAACAGGTTCAAGAATGTCCAGACTCCAGAGAGTCAGGCCTGAAAGCACAACATTCTGGCAACTTAAAGAGACACTGAAGCAAAAAAAAATGATGATATTATGATTTGTATGTGTAGCACAGCTAAGAAATAAAACATTAAGATCAGATACATCAGTGTAATTGTTTCCAGTACAGGAAGAGTTGAGAAACTCCAGTTGTTATCTCTATGCAAACAAGCCATTAAGCTCTCCGACTAAGTTAGTCATGGAGAGGGCTGTTATCTGACTTTTATTATCTCAACTGTTTTTTCGCTTCAGTGTCTCTTTAATGGAGGCAGTTCTTAAATAGGCCATGTATTAATATTAGTGATGCTCGGATAGTACTTTTTAAAATCCGAATTGACCCCAATCCGGATACCTAGATATCCGGATCCGTCTCGGATATCCGAATCCGGCCTTTTAGATATCTGCATGAACGCGGATATCCGGTCGCATTATCCGCGGATATCTGGCCTATTCGGATATCTGGATAGAAAAACCGGAAGTGCCCTTTAAATAGCTTTAAAAGGGATTTTGAGGGTAAATGAGGAATGTATCATCATTATTTTGCAAAGGGAAACACTAATTGATGATGTGGGGACTTTGAATCCCCCCCCCCCCCCCAAAAGAAAGACTGTCAATTACAATTAGGCCTAGATTCCAGACAGCGGTCGTGCAGCCCACATTGTGTCCAAAGTCCAACCGCACAACTGGGACATGACAGTTTTCAGTCAAGACACCTCCTAAAATTGATGCTGCAATTTTGTTTTGGGTTAAATATAGGTGGTATCAGTGGCCTGTGGCACCCTGTCCTGGCGGTGGGAGCTGCACAGGCAGCAGGAGCAGGGCAATGCAGCAGCAGCAGGTGTAACGTGTGCCAGCCAGGAGCATGACGGACGTGGTACGTGGCACTTGCTAAGTGTCACTTGACAAGTGCAGAGTGACAGACAGCAGAGGAGAAGACACTAACTGGTGCACACTAACACATTAATGAATTAACAATAGTGGAGTGATAGTGAAGGGGTTAATCACTGAGCTAATCACTGTGTACAGCCCTTGGCCCAGCAGCAGCACTGCAGCTGTACAGCACACACTCTAACTGTCACACTATGAGACATCAGTCAAGCTAATTAACGATTACTATAGAGTAGTGTTGGGCGAACAGTGTTCGCCACTGTTCGGGTTCTGCAGAACATCACCCTGTTCGGGTGATGTTCGAGTTCGGCCACATGGCCGAACTAAGAGCGCATGGCCGAACGTTCCCCGAACGTTCGGCTAGCGCTGTGATTGGCCGAACGGGTCACGTGGTTCGGACCCGAACGCGCTCTGATTGGCCGAACTGTCACGTGGTTCGGGTAAATAAATACCCGAACCACGTCATATCTCCGCCATTTGTCTGTGGGTTTAGCTTTGGGTAGGCAGGCAGGGTAGTTCGCGCTCCAGCCACGCTAGCCAGGGTCCCCCCTGTCATTGTGTCGCTGCTGGGAACAGTAGTACACCGCTCGCTCAGCCACACTATATAGCATTCTGTTTACTGCCACTCTGTGTACCTCGCTCAGCCACATTATATAGCATTCTGTTCACTGTTCTGTGTCTGCTGGGAATAGTGGTACACCGCTCGCTCAGCCACACTATATAGCATTCTGTTTACTGTTCTGTGTCTGCTGGGAATAGTGGTACACCGCTCGCTCAGCCACACTATATAGCATTCTGTTTACTGTTCTGTGTCTGCTGGGAATAGTGGTACACCGCTCGCTCAGCCACACTATATAGCATTCTGTTTACTGTTCTGTGTCTGCTGGGAATAGTGGTACACCGCTCGCTCAGCCACACTATATAGCATTCTGTTCACTGTTCTGTGTCTGCTGGGAATAGTGGTACACCGCTCGCTCAGCCACACTATATAGCATTCTGTTTACTGTTCTGTGTCTGCTGGGAATAGTGGTACACCGCTCGCTCAGCCACACTATATAGCATTCTGTTTACTGTTCTGTGTCTGCTGGGAATAGTAGTACACCGCTCGCTCAGCCACACTATATAGCATTCTGTTTACTGCCACTCTGTGTACCTCGCTCAGCCACATTATATAGCATTCTGTTCACTGTTCTGTGTCTGCTGGGAATAGTGGTACACCGCTCGCTCAGCCACACTATATAGCATTCTGTTTACTGTTCTGTGTCTGCTGGGAATAGTGGTACACCACTCGCTCAGCCACACTATATAGCATTCTGTTTACTGCCACTCTGTGTACCTCGCTCAGCCACATTATATAGCATTCTGTTCACTGTTCTGTGTCTGCTGGGAATAGTGGTACACCGCTCGCTCAGCCACACTATATAGCATTCTGTTTACTGTTCTGTGTCTGCTGGGAAAAGTGGTACACCGCTCGCTCAGCCACACTATATAGCATTCTGTTTACTGTTCTGTGTCTGCTGGGAATAGTGGTACACCGCTCGCTCAGCCACACTATATAGCATTCTGTTTACTGTTCTGTGTCTGCTGGGAATAGTAGTACACCGCTCGCTCAGCCACACTATATAGCATTCTGTTTACTGCCACTCTGTGTACCTCGCTCAGCCACATTATATAGCATTCTGTTCACTATTCTGTGTCTGCTGGGAATAGTGGTACACCGCTCGCTCAGCCACACTATATAGCATTCTGTTTACTGTTCTGTGTCTGCTGGGAATAGTGGTACACCACTCGCTCAGCCACACTATATAGCATTCTGTTTACTGCCACTCTGTGTACCTCGCTCAGCCACATTATATAGCATTCTGTTCACTGTTCTGTGTCTGCTGGGAATAGTGGTACACCGCTCGCTCAGCCACACTATATAGCATTCTGTTTACTGTTCTGTGTCTGCTGGGAATAGTGGTACACCGCTCGCTCAGCCACACTATATAGCATTCTGTTTACTGTTCTGTGTCTGCTGGGAATAGTGGTACACCGCTCGCTCAGCCACACTATATAGCATTCTGTTTACTGTTCTGTGTCTGCTGGGAATAGTAGTACACCGCTCACCCGCCACTGTATAGCATTGTGCTCTGTGTCGCTGCTGGGAATAGTGGTACACCGCTCACCCGTCACTGTATAGCATTGTGCTCTGTGTCGCTGCTGGGAATAGTGGTACTGTATAGCATTTCTGTACTGCCACTGTACTGCTGCCAGTCAGCGTGTACTGTAAGGATAAGTGAAATGAGGAAGAAATCAGGTGAAAGAGGGAGGGGCAAGGGAAGAGGTGTTTCCCCTGACGGTTCACGTACAGGCCACAGGGGAGCACCCAAGAAAACCCACTCAATACCGCCCATGTTGTCCAGGACAACAACCCTCACAAATCCAAAAGAACAGGACCAGATAATTACTTGGATGACCTCTCAAGCGTCCAGCAGTGGGTTAAGCAGCACCAGCACATCACGCACGAGGTCCGAGTCCTCAGCCAGTTACAAGGAGCCAGTGGGCACAAAGCTGACACAACCGGCAGCGACACCACGCACACAACTGCCAGATAACCAGTCCGATGAATTACCTCAGGACACAATGGGGTATTCGCAGGAGCTATTCCCAGCCCAACAAACTTCCACCTTTCAAAGGTCAATGGAGGAACAGCCAGAAATGTTGTGCCTGGATTCACAACCGTTAACTGTGGGAAATGCACCGCGCACTGAAATACAAGGCGAGTCCGAGGAGGACTCGGAAACCCAAATCCCAGAGCAATTTGGGCAGGAGGGGTTGCAATTGCAGGAGGTCGGCCGACAAGATCTGGAAGACGACGTTGGAGTGTGCTGCGCAGAGGTTGTTGTGGGGAGCTCTACTCCACGGCGGCGGCCCACAATGACATATGACGAGTTTGAGGAGATGGAAGAGGAGGGTATGGACAATGTGGACAGAGACCCAGATTTTGTTTGTGAACGAGAACATCGCCGTCGTAGCAGCAGCACAGATGAGTCTGTTGAAGAACCCACTGCTGCACGAGTTCGCCTTGTGCCACAAGGTAGGCGGCGCGCTATTTCAGGCACCACAAGCGTGGAAGTTCAAGTGAGAGGCAAAAGAGGAGCAAACAGAAATCGCCAGCAAGGAGGCAGGTGCTCCAAAGTCTGGGCTTTCTTTGAAGACTGCACTGAGGATGTTACCATGGCGATTTGCAAGGTGTGCAAGACCCGCCTGAGCAGGGGGAAAAGTATTAACAACCTCTCCACCACCAGCATGAGCCGTCACATGCTATCCAAACATCCCACTCTGTGGGCAAACGCGTCAGGACAGGGTACCAGCAACAACACTGCCTCCCTTGGGTTCACCAGACTCACCACCAGACCCACCTCAGCAGCAGCAGTAGCCCAGCCATTGCGTGGTTCACAACATTCACAAACATCAGACGACGCTGACACTGTCACTTTCCGGAGTAGTGCTCTTGAGGTCTCCCAGTGTTCATCAAACACAACAACCAACAGCCCTTCCGTGTGCAGCGCTACGGTTCAGTTGTCTGTGTCGGAGATGTTTGAGCGCAAGAGGAAATTGCCAGCAAATGACCCCCGGGCCGTGGCAGTAACAGCCAGCATAGCCAAGCTTCTGGCCTGCGAAATGCTGCCATATCGAGTGGTGGAGACAAACAGCTTCAAGGGCATGATGTCAGTAGCCATCCCACGTTACGTGGTTCCCAGCCGCTACCACTTTGCGCGCTCTGCAGTGCCTGAGTTGCATGAGCACGTGGTCAGCAAAATAACCCGGAGCTTGAAGAATGCCGTTGCCTGCAAGGTTCACCTCACCACTGACACTTGGACGAGTGCGTTCGGACAGGGTCGATACATCTCCCTTACCGCGCACTGGGTGAACCTTGTGGAGCCTGGCAGCGATTCCTCACCTGCTACGGCGCGGGTGTTGCCCACGCCGCAAACAGCTGCACCGCCGTCCCTCCCACTGGATAACAACAGCAGCACCTACCTCTCTGACTCCTTCTCCTCCAACGCATCTCAAAGCTGTACCTCATCCGGAAACGCTAACCCAGCAGCAGTAGGATCGTGGAAGCAGTGCAGCACAGCTGTTGGCATGCGTCAGCAAGCGTTGCTGAAGCTAATCTGCCTTGGGGATAAGCAGCACACAGGGGAGGAAATTTGGAGGGGAATAAAGGAAAAGACGGATTTGTGGCTGGCACCGCTGGACCTGAAACCGGGCATGGTTGTGTGTGATAATGGGAGTAATCTCATTCGCGCTTTAAGGTTGGCTAAGCTGACACACATCCCTTGCCTGGCGCACGTGATGAACCTAGTAGTTCAGCGGTTCCTGAGGACATACCCAGGCGTGGACGATCTTCTGTTGAAGGTGCGTCGAGTGGCCAAACATTGTAGAAATTCCAGTACTGCTTCGGAGGCACTCGCCAAGATGCAGGAGCACTTCAATCTCCCCCACCATCGCTTGCTGTGTGATGTCCCTACGCGCTGGAATTCTACGCTGCACATGCTAGCCCGCTTTTGCGAGCAGAAGAGTGCAGTGGTCCAGTACATGACGGCGCAGTACCGAGGCGCATACGGCCAGCTGCCAAGCTTCTGTGGATCCGATTGGGCCAACATGTTGGACCTCTGCCAAGTCCTCCAAAATTTTGAGCAATCCACGTTGCTTGTGAGCAGTGACAACTCTTCAGTCAGCATTACCATACCACTGCTGTGTTTACTGAAGAGGTCGATGTTAAAAATCAAGGAAACAGCTGTCATGATGCAACTGGGGTAATCTGAAGGAGAAAACGATCAGCGTGATGGTACCAACATCAGGCCATCCGCCTCAGGGAACGCTGGCCCCAGCAGCTATGACGAAGAAGAGGAGGAGGAACAGCTGGAGTTGGAGCAGGAATTTCATGCCACCACTGACAAGGGCCAGAGCGGTGCACGTTAGACTTCCACAATTCAACGCGAATGGTCAGCAGAAGCAGACCAGGAGGAAGGTGACGACTATGATGCATCACAACAACTATCACAACGCTCACAAGAGGATGATGAGGATTCTGGTAGGACTCTGGCACACATGGCTCAATTCATGCTAGACTGCATTGAACGTGACCCACGCATTGTGCGCATTCTGGACAACACCAATTACTGGGTTTATACCCTTCTGGATCCACGGTACAAACACAATGTTCCAAAACTGCTTGAAGAAAGAGTCAGACAGGTCAAAATGGAAGAATACCAGCAGGCCCTTGTGGAGACTTTAGAGAGGAGATTGACATCCTCCCCCTCCTCTAGCCAGTTGTACGCAGACAGACTGACTTCCGCAAACCCAGGACGACCAGGAGGGCAGCAAACAACGCAAGCCGCAGCTAGTACCCAAAAGGGAACGGTATCGGCAGTGTCCTTGGAGTGGGAAAATTTTCTGACACCCATGCAGCAGCAGCCCACTGAACAGCAAGCGTGCAGATCCACCTCCAACACCGATCGCCTGGAGAAGATGGTCAAGGACTACATGTCAGATGACGTAGCTGTGTCGAACAATCCATCTGCACCCTTCAACTATTGGGTATCGAAGCTAGACACCTGGCACGAACTGGCAATGTACGCAATAGAGGTGCTGGCTTGCCCGGCAGCCAGCGTTATGTCGGAACGCTGTTTCAGTGCTGCCGGAGGCATCGTCACAGATCGGCGTATCCGCCTCTCTACAGAAAATGCAGACCGTCTGACTCAAATTAAAATGAATCAATCCTGGATTGGAAATGACTACGCAACACTCCAGGACCCCAACCAAGTAACATGACCAATGAACATCTGGGATGGTGTAGCGTTTCCGGTCCCTGTTTATTGAACCTCTCATCTATATTACATTTATGACTGCATGGCGGCAAAAAGCATTGCTGCTATATCCGCACGCTTTTTGTCCTCATGCAAGGCCTGGGTTGTTGTGTCTCAAAAACCGTGGCCTTCTCCTCCTGCGCCTGCTCCTGTTCCATCACGTCTGCTGCTGCTGGGTTAGCGTTGCCGCGTGGTCCCTGTTTATTGAACCACTTATCTTTATTACATTTATGACTGCATGGCGGTACAAAGCATGCTATCCGCACGCTTCTTGCCCTCATGCAAGGCCTGGGTTGTTGTGTCTCACAAAGCGTGGCCTTCTCCTCCTGCGCCTCCTCCTGTTCCATCACGTCTGCTGCTGCTGGGTTAGCGTTGCCGCGTGGTCCCTGTTTATTGAACCACTTATCTTTATTACATTTATGACTGCATGGCGGTACAAAGCATGCTATCCGCACGCTTCTTGCCCTCATGCAAGGCCTGGGTTGTTGTGTCTCACAAAGCGTGGCCTTCTCCTCCTGCGCCTCCTCCTGTTCCATCACGTCTGCTGCTGCTGGGTTAGCGTTGCCGCGTGGTCCCTGTTTATTGAACCACTTATCTTTATTACATTTATGACTGCATGGCGGTACAAAGCATGCTATCCGCACGCTTTTTGTCCTCATGCAAGGCCTGGGTTGTTGTGTCTCACAAAGCGTGGCCTTCTCCTCCTGCGCCTCCTCCTGTTCCATCACGTGTGCTGCTGCTGCTGCTGCTGGGTTAGCGTTGCCGGTCCCTGTTTATGGAACCTCTTATCTTTATTACATTTATGACTGCATGGCGGTACAAAGCATGCTATCCGCACGCTTCTTGCCCTCATGCAAGGCCGGGGTTGTTGTGTCTCACAAAGCGTGGCCTTCTCCTCCTGCGCCTCCTCCTGTTCCATCACGTGTGCTGCTGCTGGGTTAGCGTTACCGGTCCCTTTTCCTGGAACCTCTTATATGTATTACATTTATGACTGCATGCCGACAAAAAACATGTTACCTGTGCAAAGAAAACAGACATTTCCCGCATTTAAAATACAGTTTTCCCTTTGAAACTTTAAAATCGATTTCCTCAAAAACTATAAGCTCTTTTTGCTAATTTTTTTTTCCTCTTGTACCCACTCCCAAGGTTCACATACCCTGTAAATTTGGGGTATGTAGCATGTAAGGAGGCTTTACAAACCACAAAAGTTCGGGTCCCCATTGACTTCCATTATGTTCGGAGTTCGGGTCGAACACCCGAACATCGCGGCCATGTTCGGCCTGTTCGGCCCGAACCCGAACATCTAGATGTTCGCCCAACACTACTATAGAGTAGTGAAGGGGTTAATCAATGAACAGCTTTAGGTTTATAACTGTATACAGGCAGCCCTTGCTAGGCCACCAGCACTGCAGCATGTCTCTCAGGAAGCATTCAGCAAGCCATAACGATCTGTCTCATCATGGCAGCCCTCCTTATTATACAGGGGGGGCTGGCCAGTGTTCCTTTCTGTGATTGGGTGCCAGGGCTTAGGCTAGGAGGCCTCTGATTGGCTCAATGAGGTCAGGTGGGGCTGGCCAGGGTTCCCCTCTGTGATTGGTTTCTAGGGCGTCTGCTGGGAGCCCTCTGATTGGCTCCAGGACGTCATCACCTTAGTTACAGTATTTCGGATCCGGATATCCGCGGATATCCGCAGATATCCGGGTCATGCGTCAAACTATCCGCAGATAGCTATCCGGATATCTATAGCTATCCGGGATCCGGAGTCTGACCCGGATAGCGTAAAAAATGCTCGGATATCCGGGTTACTCGGATATCCGGGATCTAGATGAGCATCACTGATTAATATAAAAGGGATGAAGCTGGTGGTGAGGGATCATACTGAAAGTGGAGCCATCTGAAAGGCCAGACAGAGAACTTCAAGTCCATGTAAAGACAGTGAATGGCCGCCTGCTAGTGGGTGGCAGAAAGTCCAGGGCTGCTCCATGGCAAAAGTCCAGCAAATGGCACTATATAATCTGCAATAAAAGGGCATACAATTTACAGGCTGAACTGGTTCATCCTATGTTCAGAGCTGACCCAGATACTAACTGGCTCTTTATTTACAGCTGCAGAATATACCATGTACTGTATATTCTGCATGGGACCATGTTTGCGTGTGTGTAGGTGACTGGGGCCGTGCATGTGGGTGGTTGCAGATGTGGCCATACTTGCATGTGGATGGACTGACTCGTTTTCTACTAATCTCCAACCTAAGTAAATCAACCCATATATGTTTGAGCAGTGCTGCTCATCCAGATTCCGGATATCTGGGTAACCCAGATATCCGACCATTTTTCAGCTATCCAATTCAGAGTCAGATACCGGATTTCTATGGAAATCCGGAGAGCTATCTGCGGATAGTTGGCTGGCAATGCGGATATCCAAGGATATCCGCGGATTTCCGCAAAAATCCGACTATTCAGATAGGAAATGACGTCCCTGATGTCATTGAGCCAATCAGAGGGCTCCCAGGGGCTCCCAGCAGAAGCCCTAGCAATGAATCACAGAAGGGAACCCTGGCCACCCCCACCTGACCTCACTGAGCCAATCAGAGGGCTCCCAGCCTAAGCCCTGGCACCTAATCACAGAATGGAACCCTGGCCAGCCCCACCTGACCTCATTGAGCCAATCAGAGGGCTCCCAGCCTAAGCCCTGGCACCTAATCACAGAATGGAACCCTGGCCTGCCCCACCTGACCTCATTGAGCCAATCAGAGGGATCCCAGCCCAAGCCCTGGCACCCAATCACAGACAGGAACCCTGGCCAGGCCCCCCTGTATAATAAGGACTAGGAGGGCTGCCATGATGAGAAGTATCGTCCCTTGCTTGTGAATGCTCACTGAGAGACATGCTCCAGTGCTGCTGGCCTAGCAAGTGCTGTATACAGTGATAAACCTAAAGCTGTTCAGTGATTAACCCCTTCACTATCACTACACTATTTTATATTGTTAATTAGCTTGATTTCATTGTGTGACAGTCAGAGTGTGTGTTGCAGGGCTGCTGCAGCTGCTATGTGTCTATGTGTGTGCTGTGCACAGACCAGGCCAGCTGCTGCCTGCTGGCCAGCTATTAGCCTTAGCTAGCTGCAGTATAGGTTAGGTTAGGGATTAGGGAAAAGGATTACTGTGTTAGTACTGTAGTACTGCAGTTAGTGCTAGTTAGTTGGCACGTGGCACTTGGCACTTGGTACGTGGCACTTGGCTCTTAACCCAAAACACAATTGCTGCGTAATTTTTGGGAGGTGTCTGGGCTGAAAACTGCCATATCCCAGTTGTGCAGTTGGACTTTGGACACTAAGGGCTTGATTCACTAACCGGCGCTAAGCCGGTTAGTGTGCTTATCACTTAGTGGGCACAAACTACAGTGCTAACCTTATCTGAGGTTAGTGTGCCTTATCTGCAGTGTGCAATGTAGCTTTGTGCATCTTTTAGTGTGCACAAAGCTATTTAGTGTGCACAAAGCTACTTAAGGTGCACTAAGTTCATATAAGGCACACTAACTCAGATAAGGCACACTAACCTCAGATAAGGCACACTAACCGGCTTAGCACCGGAAAACTCTTTTTTACTCCGGCGCTGATATCCGTGCGAACTACCCGCCCATCGAACCGTTCGGGCCATCTCTAAACCTGTTTCCTTAGGGCTCTTTCACACTAGAGGCTGCGGTAGAAAAGGCTGAAAGTCAGCCTTTTGCTTAACGCCAATACATAGCGTTTTCAAAGCGTTTTCAAAGCGTTTTGAAAGAGTTTTACAGCCCATATGAAAACTTCCTTTTTTTTTTCTTCTATAAAAATAAGTGAACAAGATAGCTGTAAAACGCTTTGAAAAGGCTTTGAAAAGGCTTTGAAATGGCTGAAGTTGGCGTTTTCCATTGACTATCATTGAAACGCCAACAGCCAACTTCGGGTGTAAACAGCCCTGAAAAAGCTCCTGGGAGCGTTGAAACGCAACGCTCCAAAACGCAGAGTTAGATGTGAAAGGTAAAATGAAAGTCTATGGACTTTCTTTTACCTAGCAAAACGCCAACTTCGGCCGTGGCGTTAAAACGCCGAAAAATCCCTCTGGTGTGAAAGGGCCCTTAGAATAAATCTATACCTTATTCAATATAAAAAATATGTTAAAAGCATGCGTACAATACCTGCCAAACAACCCTCTCCCCCCCCCCCCCCTGCACTTGACATCCCCTGCCCCCATACATACATTCAGGGGCATTGCTAGGATCTTAAGAGATCCGGGGCACTTTTGGGCACTCCAGACAAAAAATGGGTGTGGTCATGCACCAGAAGGGGGAGTGGCCATGGGTGAGGCCAAATTCACATGAAATTCATGAAATTAACTGCGGTCTAAGTAGGCCTGCCCAGCAAAATGATGGATTAGCCCCCTCTCCATTGATACAGAAGAAAATAAAATGCAGCATATCACAGAAATAGGCAGTTTCACATAAACATATGGGACATGCTGGGTGCTATGTGGTGCCATGCTGGAGGCTGTGGTACCTCTATGGGGCATGCTGGGTGTTGTGGTGACCTGCTGGAAGCTGTGGTGCCTGGAGACTCCATAGGGAGCATGCAGCATTGTGTGTGTCCTCACCTTCCTCTCCCTGACACCCCCCCCATCTCCCCCCCCCCCCCCAGCAGAGTAGCACAGCAGGAGGAACTACTCATCTCCTCGATCTACTTTTCAAGTCTGTAGACATCCTTTGTAGCAGGTGATTCTCCCCCTAGCATCCGAGAATCAGGCGCTAGGAGCTCTAACTTCTGATTCATTCTCAAACATTGGGGGAGAAGCCCGGAAAAGAAGACGCCTGCTGAATCTGGTGACCAAGCGGCTGAGGTGAGTACTGCCGCCCGCTGCCTGGGGAACACCCAGGGCATCCCAGAATAGATCTGGCGCACATGCCACTGATATTTGGGGCTAGCAATGCCCCTGCATACATTCCGAGACGTGCATTATCTCACAGTGGTCACAATCAATTGCTTGAACGATGTACTATATCAAGAATGGAAAAAGCTGCAGCAACTAAATTAGATGTGGATCCACTTTATGCATTATGCTCATGTAAGAGGTAAATAGCCAGTCCTCCAAAACACAGTGTTCATAGGTGATGTCTTGGCCAATAGTCAAGTTTTTCACAAATACATTTTCTTTATTTAAAGCAGAACACATGAAGCATCTAGTGCCGGTGATGCTTCATATTTTCTGCTTAACTTCTTGCTGACTACTCCACACCAATTGGCGTGAATGCAGCGGCAGCCCTAGGACCACTCCACGCCGATTGGCGTGAACGGCCTTCTATGGTGGAGGGCCGCACGAAATCACACCAGCACAACCTCAAAAAGACCTATGGGGTGGTCTGCCTCTGCTTGTCATTTTTTTTCCATATTGTGGTATGCAGTAGTACTAACAATATTCAATAGTGGTAGACAGTGTGTGTAATTCCAAAGAGGCACACAATCAGTGTCAAATACACTGTGTACTTCAACACACACAGATATGCAGTTGTTGTGATATTACAATGGTTGTAAAAAAAGGCTGAAGTGCTTTAAAAGCAGTGTGCACAATCAAATGGCTGCGTGGACTGTAGGCTGTATGCAGTGTGTCACCCACACAGAGAGATACCCTATAGTAAGTTAAATCACAAATACGGTTGGAAGATATGCACTGGTAATAGAGTGTGCTGGCGGACTACAACAAGGGCCAGCTGCATGGACTGTGCGTTGTATACAGTTTGTCACCCACACAGAGAGCTATGCTATAGTGTGTGCAATCACAAATACAGTTGAAAGATATGCACTGGTAATAGAGTGTGCTGGTGGACTACAACAAGGGCAAGCTGCATGGACTGTGGGCTGTATGGACTGTGTGGACTGTGGGCTGTATGCAGTGTGTTACCCACACAGTTACCCACACAAAGAGCTATGCTATAGTAAGTGCAATCACAAATACAGTTGAAAGATATGCACATAGAGTGTGCTGGCCGACTACAAGGGCCAGCTGGGACTGTATGCAGTGTGTCACAGAGAAAAACAAAACACATCAGAACAATATTAGCCCTCAAAAGGGCTTTTTTTGGGGTACTTTCAGCAATAAATAATAGCGAGGAGCAAGCTAACAGCAGCCTAACTAACTCTTTCCCTATCTCCACCAATGTCTCTCCCTTCCTCTTACTAAAGCAGCAGCCAGAGACTAAGAACATGGTCGGTGCTGCAGCATTTTTATAGGGGGTGGGGGGTCCGTGGGGAACACTTAGGACACAAACAGCTGAATTTCGCTGAGAACTGTCCGCCGGCGAACCATTTGGGCCATCTCTAGTTCTAACACCAGGACTGTGGCATGCCAAAAGTCTCACCAAAAATTACGGAGTTGACACAAAGTCGGGTTTTAATCCCTAAAGGGTAGAAAGCAATTAAGCACAGCTCAGGGTGCCAGTGGGCTGTGGAGTGTCACACACAGAGAAATGCAATAGTGCAGTGGAGTGGTTCTGTGCCTGCAACTTAATGAGGCAACAGCAGTATTGTGCACACAACTCTGGGTGCCAGTGCTGAAAAGTCATTGAGAAGAAAAACAATCGTCTCCTCAGAGAAAACTATCCTGGCAGCTAAATTAAATAAATAAATAAATCCTGAGAATCCCTTATGATGTATGGACTAGTTCAAAACCTGTAACAGGTTCAGAGCTTCCAGATTAATACTAATTAATACTACCTACTATACGCATCAGCTACACAGGAAATAAGTAATTTTCTCTATATTTTACTACTCTGAGCCAAATGTACATCTGACATGTATGTGTATAAATGTTTTTTTTTTGTTTTGTTTTGTTTTTGCTATAGTGATCCTTTAAGGCACATAAAAACACAATGGCTGTATATAATTTTGGTGTGGAGGGAAACTCATGAAGATTTTGTGACTTTTGTTGATTCTATGAAGAAAAATAACAAAAACATTCATTTGACTTATCTCATGGATTGTGAGAATTTCTTAAAGGGATCTTAGCAGTTCCTGGTTTCAAATAGCTGAAAGGGCTGCCATGTTTGATAAGTTAATCCCCCTGCTCCCTTTTCACTGCCATTATTGATGTGAACTGCCAAGGTTGGTGTGAAATTCATCAAATTTGACTAATGTTATCTGTTTTAACCACGGGGCTTGATTCCTTAAACCGTGCTTACCAGGGCCGGCCCGCCCATAAGGCGGAGTGAGGCAGGTTACTCAGGCGGCAGATGTGGGTGCGGCACCAGGCAGAAAGAGGAAGTGAGTGTGCCTGGCATTTGCCGCCTCCCGTGTTACTGCCTGTACTGGACTGGACCACTGGGACCTTCTAGGCTGTGCATGCCAGCCCAGCACCCTAGATGCAGCCTCTGAGTGAGTCCTTGCTTGGCTAAGCTGCCATCACGATGATGGTGCGCGCCGGGTGTGGACGGAGGCAGAATCCGGAAGTGACTTGAGTCACGCTGCCTGCCGCCCATATTGAACAGCACTGCCAGTAAAGATGACCTACCGCTGCCCCCTGCTCGCCAGAGCGAGATGGTTGCCCGCTGCCCCCTGCCTGCCATCACCACCGCTGACTAACCTTTGCTGTCTTGCTCCTGCATCAATAGGAAAAAACAGTTGAGTCAGGCACTGCAGTGATTGCTGTTTTAATGGTGTTTCAGGTTGAAGTAAATCACCATAGTTGTATCAAAAATTGTGACATTAAAAGGTAGGTACAGAACATCATCATGAATGAAAAATTCGTCAAGTGCAAAATTCGTCAGGTGCAAACATCTTGTGCATTCAAACAGTTGCAAGAGGAGGATGTCCTACCATATCAGAAGGTGGCGGTGGTGGGTGCAGGGCAAAAACGGTAGCCTGTCTTGCTGCTGCTGGAGCCTCAGTGACTGTTTCAGCCGCTGTAGCTCCGCCCCCCAACAGTGTTTGAATGGAGCGCGGGGCTAATGGGGAGAGGAGTGAGTGAGAAGTGAGCTGCGTGGGACAAGGAGGGAATGAGGCCAGAGCCAGCAGGAAGCCATCTCGGAAGATCAAAGGATGCAGCTAAGCCAGCAGACTGCAGAGAGTCCGTGCAAGTGTCGGGGGAGGAGGTGTGTGTGATGTGATTTGTGATGTCTCCCTTAGTTGTTCTTTCTCTGTGTCTGCCTTAGTGTATGTGTTTGCCCCCCTGTGTGTGTATTTGTATGCATGAGAGTGTGTGTGTGTTTTCTCCCTTAGTCGTTCTTTCTTTCTATCCCCCCCCCCCTCTCTTTCCCCCTTTCTGTCTCTCTCCCTCTCTCTCTCCCCCTCTCTCTCTCCCCCCTCTTTCCCCCTTTCTGTCTCTCCCCCCTCTTTCCCCCTTTCTGTCTCTCTTCCTCTCTCCCCCCCCCCTCTCTCTATCCCCCCTTTCTCTCTCTCTCTCCCCACTCTCTCTATCCCCTCTCTCTCGATCCCCCCCTCTCTCCCTCTGTCTCTCTACCCTCTCTGTCTCTCTCTATCCCCCCCTCTGTCTCTCTCTATCCCCCCTCTGTCCCTCTCTATCCCCCCTCTGTCTCTCTATCCCCCCTTTGTCTCTCAACCCCCCTCTGTCTCTCCCTCCCTCTCTCTGTATCTCTCTCTCTCTCTCCCCCTCTCTCCCTCTCTCTCTTTCTCCCTCTCTTTTTCTCTGTGTCTCTCTCTCCCTCTCTTCCCCTTTCTCTCTGTCTCTCTCTCCCCCTCTCTCTGTCACAGGACATCATGGCCACAACCAGCTCCGACCACTCTCAGCCGCACTAACAGTGCGACCACTGTCAGCTCTGCCACCAACGACTCAGATCCACCAGCCCCCATGGCAGCCAAGCCACCATCCCTGGTCCTGCTCCAGGGCAGCCACCCTCCACCTGGTCAGCCACTATTTAAATATCACTCCAGGCCCCCCAGACTAGCACCTACTTGACACTATACCTGGCTACCCTATACAGGGGGCACCTATACCTGGCTACCTAACTACCTCCTAACTACCTATACTAAGGGTGAAAATTGTGCTGTGTGCTCATACCAAATGGGGGGAGCGCATGCTCACAAGTTTGCCTCAGGCAGCAGAAAGTCTAGGACCGGCCCTGGTGCTTACGCATAGCACGGCCGCGCACTAAAAACGTTTGCGCTCGTTAACATGGCGCAATGCAACAAACCTTTGTTATGGCGCGCATATAAGTTTATGCCTGGTAAAACCCATACAAAGCATAGCGCAGCCGTGCTATATGTTAGCACGGTTTACTGAATCAAGCCCACAGTCTTCCCAATCCTCACTGATCCCCCTCCCTAACGCTTAATGGGTTTGTTTGATCTAACCTTGTGGGCAATTAAGTCTAATTAGGTGAGTTCTTATCTGCCTTCCATCTTCTGTTGTTTGTGACACTCTTGCCAAATCGAGGAAGTGCAGGAAGTAGGAGGATTGTTTTTTTTAAATAATGAACTACATTTTTAGCACACATTTTTAAGTTGCTATTGAGCTGTCTTGGGAGTTTAAAATGATGCTCGGTTCCCTTTAACCAAAACCTAAATGAAGTCGACCATTGGCAATGCTCTCTTTCACCAGCCATGATCCATCTGCCATGTATGAAGTAATAACCATTGGTCAATTTCTCCTAATGCAGAGGAAATGTCCCAATGGTGAGGCATTTTATGGTGTGCAGGGCCGGATTTGCCAAGAGGCATGTGCCTATCGGTGCCTGATGATAGAAAGGCAGCTCACTCCCCTCCCCAAGCACTTCCCTCCCTGGATTGCCAAGAGCTGGTTGAGGTTACTCACCCACCTCTTGGCATTCCACTGACCAGATTTCCCTTCACTCATGAGCACCTCTAGCTACTTAGGATTGAGGGTACTTATGGCTTCCTATAATTAAAGGGCAGCTGTAAGTGCAATGGAAGTAAGGAAGAAGTGACTGCTGGGCCAGCTAGCATATTTGTGGTGCAGTTTGGTGAGGGTTTGTAGGTTGATGGAGGGTGAAGTCTAAGGTGCCAGGACATCTGTGCCTATAGACTCCTGTGATGTAAATCTAGGCCTGATAGTGATGTTAGGGGCAGTATCAGAAGGTTTAGGGATCAGGATGCTCACAAAGAATACCTAGCAACAGCTATCAGTTTACATTTCAGATTCTTTGTTCCTCTTTATGGAATGGGAGACATGATGCCATTTCCCCCTCCTCCTCTCCTGGCCAGAGTGGTTTTGTTTGATTGATAACAGTATAGGGTATACACTAGTGGACACAGTCATTTTCTTGACACTCAGTGGCATGTTTTGCAGCTGGATATGACCACTTGAAGAGTTGTAGGTTCTTGGTCATTGCTTGTTGTAAAAAGGTGTAATAATTACTAGACAAGAAATCAGGGGATGAAATATTGACGCTAAGACAACAAAAATATTGTGCAATAGTGTTTATTGCAATATTATGCAAAAACTAGCATACAAAAGTAACAAATATAAATGAAAATTAAATGCAAACCACACTCACCAACACACTATATACAGAGGAACCAGCAAACAAGGAAATGCAGTGTGCACACAGAAACCCAAAACTATACTATTTACTATATGTAACAATATACACAGCAAATATACAGGAAATATATTATATACAAGACACATACACCATATATACAATCAGGCATGGTACCAAGGGAATAGGCAATAGGCAGAGTTAGGACAGAGTGTTCAGCAACAGATTAGCAGGTACAGATACAAACTAGGTACAGGAACAGATCATGAAACAGGTTCAGGAATGTCCAGAGAGTCAGGCCTGAAAGCACAAAGTTCTGGATACTTAATGGAGGCAGTTCTTATATAGGGCATGTATTAACATAAACAGGATGAAGCTGGTGGTGAAGGATCGTAATGAAAGTTTACTTGGAGCCATCTAAAGGCCAGACATGGAACTTCAAGTCAGACAGTGAATGGCCACCTGCTAGTGGATGGCAGAATGTCCAGGGCTGCTCCATGGCAGAAGTCCAGGAAATGGCACTACATAGTCAAAAGTGACAAAAGGACATGCAATTTACAGGCTGAACTGATTCATTCTGAGTTCAGAGCTGACCCAGATACCAACTGGCTCCTCACTTACAGCTGCAAAATATGCCAGTTTTGGAAAAGATCTCAATTTTAAATCCAAACAAAAATCCACAAAGCACAAAATTAGTCATTTTATTAACTGTTCTTCTATAGCATCTATAGCATGGGCAGCACGGTGGTGTAGTGGTTAGCGCTCCTGCCTTGCAGTGCTGGTTCCCCAGTTCAAATCCCAGCCAGGTCAACATCTGCAAGGAGTTTGTATAGTCTCCCCGTATCTGTGTGGGTTTCCTCTGGGCACTCAGGTTTCCTCACACATCCCAAAAACATACATATAAGTTAATTGGCTTCCCCCTAAATTGTCCCTAGATTATGATGCATGATCCATACGATACATATATAGACATATTACTATGGTAGGGACTAGATTGTGAGCCCCTCTGATGGACAATTCGTGACAAGACTATATACTCTGTACAGCGCAGCATAATATGTCGGCGCTTTATAAATACATCAAAATACTATAGGACTAGTCTATTGGGTCATTGCCCATGTTCCCACAGGCCATATATGTAAAGATAACTTAGTATTCATTGTGGAAATGTATGTCTGAGCACATCAGAGATACTGCAACACAAGAATTAACAAACAAACACACTACCCGTATATGCCGTTCAACCACCTGATATTTATTGGGAATCAAAAGGTTTTTTACCTTGATTAATCATGGTTAAGTCTGTAAAAAAAGTTTTTTATATAGATCACCATAATAATGCACAATTTTTCATTAAACGGGGTGTTACCCCACAATGTCTCAAACAGAAAGTCTCAGGGGACCGTGCACAGACCAGAATATGACAAGTTGACCATATTACTCCCTTAACATGGGGAGAGGCGGGCACGGACACTTACAATGCCAAAAGATTAAAGCATCTAATATGCTAATTGCCCGTCAAACGTGTCCGCATTGCCCCATGCGCTAATATCACAGTGGTCAACAGCAATAAAAATGTGCCCCCCCAAAGCCCCCCTATGCCCCCCCGCAATCACAACACCATGCCCGCATGCAGATATCCACATCAAGGTACCAACTAGCATGGGTCGTCACCCACAGAAAAAATCATGACACTTGAGAACACAGTCCATAAAAGGCATATGTGAAAAATATCCCACAGCAGGTCCTGCTTTCAAAATTCAATGGCATGAAATAAAGTTCCACCTTAAGAAGATCATCCTAAAAAGATCACTATATTTCTTCAAGAGTCTTTTCAGATCATTTAAGGCTGGTGCACCTAGCCAAATTGCTGTAATGTGAGTTTATAGGCCTATGCGGACAAGACAGTTCAGTATTTCAGCCAAGCCATACATCGTGGCATCAAAATTTCCATGCATGTAATACTTCACCATAAATGGATATACATATGAACTTTGCGGATATAGATGCCGTATGCACTGTTTCACATAGTTACCACCTCCTCCGTTGATGCGATATGCAGCGTCCGCATGGACGGTTTTTAGCCTGCCCAACTGACCGCAGTGTCCACGATGTATATCTGCGGGAGTATCAAACTCAGGGCCTCAGACTTGTATTACCCCGGCCAAGCGGGAATTCAGTCCTTGGAAGTATACGCTATAGTTCCGGGCACCGTGCTCCGATCCGGCGGGAGGGCAGAGGGGGGCAGAGAGGCACATCTCAGCGCGTGACGCAGGCCTACGTCGACGCGTTTCGCCCCGCCCAGGGACTTCCTCAGGACGTACTGCGCAACTGCGCTGGATCACATGACCGCCTTTTATGCGACCCGGAGATCGCTTCCGCCAGAAGTTCTTTTAGGCTTTCTATGCCATACTGCGCAAGTCCATTCACCTTTGTGACATCACATATTACAGTTCATATGCGCAGTAGGCCTCATAGGCCACATAGCTCCCTCTGGTGGTACAAATCCATATGTGAACATCTTCTGAATCACATACGACCATAAATCATACCTGCCCAATAAAAAGTTGATGCTACTGCTGGCATCTAGTGGACATCATTCGAATAACCCCTAGTGACTTGTCAAATAGCAGACAGTACTATATCACTCCCATTCACACCATTTAAGCTATACTTTCGGGTGGCAAATAATCCCATCGTTTCCCATTTCCTGCAAACTCTCTTGAAAAAATCACCTCCAACTCTGTCTCCTTTTGAACAAATTTGCAAACAGCCTGGTCACCAAAAGGGCCTGATATCCCAAATCTATACTCTCCTTCATACAAAATCAGGATCATGGATACCCGATCACACCTATATGCACAAATGGTCCAATTCTCTCTCAACTCTCATCTCCCTAGAAGACTGGTACGAGATATGGGACAATGCTAGACATTCATCTCAATGTATTCAGATCCGAGAAAATATATATAAAATTCTCTTCCACTGGTATCTAACACCTGCCAAAATAGCAAAGATCTACCCAGGCTCATCGGACCTTTGCTGGAGAGGGTGCAATAATAAAGGAACCACAGAACATATCTTCTGGTCCTGTCCTCTGATCTCCAATTTATGGTCCACAGTTCGGGAGCTTATCAAAACTTCAATGGATATTACAGTTCCCTTAGACCCTGTATACATGTTCCTGGGCAGACCTTTGAAAAAAATCCCCAAACACTCCAATCGTCTCATTACCCACATACTAACTGCTACTAGGCTAACTATTGCGTCCAATTGGAAAAAATTAGCACCTCCTGATATATCAGAAGTCATTCATAAAATTAATTGGACAAAAAATATGGAACAACTCACGGCATCACTGAGAGATACGGAATTAAATTTCCACAAAATATGGGATTCATGGCCCTACTCCTCTCCTATCTACCACCCACCTTAGAAGATATCCTAACCAGGCCCTTGGTAATTCCCTTGCACTCTCTCTACGAAGCATAGGTCAGAGTAGTATCAGAGTGGCCCCACTTTTCTATACACCTCTACATAGATACAATAGTCTTTTCTCTCCTTCTCCTTTTTTCCTCTTTCATTCTGTGACTCTCATACAGTTAAACCCGCAACCAACTCCTCTTGTTGGCACTGTGATACTCTTTACCCACCACAGCGAAGACTTAATCTACAATCAACATTACATCTAAAAACGCTCTTCTATGATCCAAGACTTTTACCTCCCTAGGGTTTATTCAGATGGTCTATGTTTTCATTTAAAAAAAGACTCTGATCAAGACTCTTCCACGTTCGCAGTTTACTTCTGTTGTACCATTCCCTACTGGTTTGATGTATGTATCATTGTCAAAATATGGCCAAATTGTAACACAGTGAAATCAGTATAAATTTTTTTGAAAATAAAATAAGTATAACAAAAAAAATAATCCCATCGTTTCCAATTGCTGTCCTATGAGTCAAACAGTCTGTACCACATATGCCAAACCTATCTGGTCCTGACCTAATCAAATTATTTCAAGAACACCTTCAAGTTTAGGTCCCTGTTTAAACCTTTGGGATATAGTGTGTCTAGTGTATATATCCAATAACTCTCTTTCCTATATAGTATAGAGTCTATCTTCTCAAATCTAATACTTGGGTTCAGACAGTATATACCCTTTGCCTTCAGCCCAAGAGGGCTGGATTCATGAAATTCAGCAAAATGAGTAGAAATAGGAGTTTTGTCCCTTTTCTCTTCCTTAATAGAATCATTGATACTCCTAATGTGTTCCTGTATACGGGTTTTAAACTCTCTTTTGGTTTTTCCTACATAATATAGCCCACAAGGACACATTAGTTGATAAATTACATGCGTAGTATCACAATCAATCCTACTGTTAATTTTAAACTGCTGTTTCTTGCTAGAATCATAGAATACGTCTGTTTCATCAACAAAGGGACAGACTGAACATTTGCCACATCTTGTCATCCCCTTCATCTCAGGAGAACCCCTGCCAAAGTCAGATTTATACTCAGATTGTACCAATAGATCAGACAGATTCTTGTTTCTACTAGCAGTTAGCAACGGTCGAGGGCCCACTATTGTGGCAATTTTATCATCTTTTAGCAGTATATGCCAATATATTAGCGCATGGGGCGATGCGGACACGTTTGACGGGCAATTAGCATATTAGATGCTTTAATCTTTTGGCATTGTAAGTGTCCGTGCCCGCCTCTCCCCATGTTAAGGGAGTAATATGGTCAACTTGTCATATTCTGGTCTGTGCACGGTCCCCTGAGACTTTCTGTTTGAGACATTGTGGGGTAACACCCCGTTTAATGAAAAATTGTGCATTATTATGGTGTGCTATATAAAAAACTTTTTTTACAGACTTAACCATGATTAATCAAGGTAAAAAACCTTTTGATTCCCAATAAATATCAGGTAGTTGAATGGCATATACTGGTAGTGTGTTTGTTTGTTAATTCTAGGTTTTTGACCAGTGCATGTACCCACTTGTTTAGCACACCTTGGCATGTACACTTTTTGTGTAGTAGGTTTTTGTATACTGCAACACAAATCTCAGAGTGTCTTTGACCAAGAATGTTATTAGTAGCACTATCTTTGATGTAAGAGGCCAGCATTTAAATCCTGGCTAAAGTCAGCACCAAAATGGTAAGGAACGTTTGGGCAAGACTCCCTAAACTTCAAACACCTACCAGGGTGGCTTACGAAGCACATTCTTAGTAACTGCAGCTCTCCTTAGATACCCAAGCACTTTGAGTCCAAGAAAAGATAGCAAAGATGAAAAATTAACTCCTGGGAGAAAACTGCAGAGAAAATGTAATTGCATAAGGGCCCGTGGATGCATGGGCCAACATGGATGAGTGTGCCGGCTGATGCAGGTTGGGTCATGTGCGTGTGTGTGTGTAGGCAGCTGGGGCCATGCAGGTGGGTGTTTGCGGATGTGGCCACACTTGCACATGGATGGACTGACCTGTTTTCTTCTGATCTCCAACCTAAGTAAATCACACCATATATCTTTGAGGCTGAATGCACACCACAGTGTGCACAGCAGAAGAACCATCCCTGTATTGCATGGATATGCTGCACTGCTTCTGCATTTTACTGTGGCCTTTTACAGGATTCTCAGTCACTTCTCAATGTATTTGTATTTTTATATAAATGTGGTACTTGTTGAGATTGTACATTGGAGAAATAAAAAAATACAAATACCCTATTTATTTATTTTTTAATCCTGAAAATTACATTTGCACCTATTTACTGTATCACAGACACCCTTAATAACCTGATATTACTTGTGCATTTACTCCTGCCGACACTGCTATAACCACTGAGAAAATAACCTACGATATCCTAGAACTGCCATAATCCTTAAAATTAAGGACATTTATACCCTAGAACATATCACTTCCTCTCTATCTAATAAATCTGATAACATTCTAAGTGTGTGGAGCCAGTGGTGAACCTGGGCACTGTCTCATTAGCTCTTCTTGGAAGCCTTATTGATGCCCTTGATGATCTAGGACACAGGTGTGGAACTCCAGGCTTGGAGGACCAGATCCATGCCAGTGTTTAGGATGGACTGAGAAAGAGAGGAATGTGTTGTACCTGATGGACCACACCTTTCCTGATTCAGACCCATCAATTAATTTGAGCTGTGTCAAAAATATGTGAGGACCTCGGCCCTCAAAGGACCGGTTTGACATCCCTGGTCTAGGATGAAATCATATTATATTATGTCACATCTCAGATTTGGTGATGTAGATTGCAGCCTATGTTTGAAAAGACTCCTGTATACCGTATGCACAACGATTGAACATGTTTATTGTATGCGTATTATGATATCAAAACTTATGAACAGTTAAACTCAAAAATAAAGCAGCATTATTATACTTGTTTATTGTTATTAACAATGTCCACTTTACCTGTACCTTTACCTTTACCTTTTTTTTTTTTTTTTTGAATAAAAAGAAAGTTGAGAACTCCCTAAGATCTCCTTTAACAGATGTCTGCTAAAACTAAACCAAGGCATCAAAATGCTTCTGCATATAATTTATTAGCTGTGTTCAATAACATTTGCTCATGGGATAGGGCATACATTAATCTCATTCAAAAATAAAAAGCTCTATCCACTGCTATGACCCAATAAATACCTCAAGCAACATTACAGTGAACCTCCGGACTAAAAATCTACTCAGCAGAACTGAAAAGGCTTGGTGTTTCTTTAACAGTTTCACAGCATCAGAACTTTGTTTTTCTTACCAAACCATCATTTTTAGCTACATTTTTACCCAAGCTCCACCTATCAAAGAAAAAAAGCCCAGGCTTTTTTTCCCTGATGCTGTGCAGAGCATGATGGGATTTACTATGTTGTTGTTCACATTGCCTAGCACCTGGGAGGGGTGATCAGGGCACAGGACAGTTGGAACTGTGTCTCATGCTCCCTGTCACTTCCTTTCAACCAAAAAGATGGCTGCCATCATGAAATCAAACATTTGCCTGTTCTTTAAAACAGGGTTGGTAAGAGATTGTATCACCTATCTATTTTATTTAACATAACTAATGTAACTTAATGACAGTATGTTTGTTTAGGCTGGAGTTCCTCTTTAAGGCTAGGAACACACTTAGCGGAAAACACACAGAAAACGCAGCGTTTTTGCTGGCAATGTTAGTCAATGGGCCCCATCAAAAAACGCATATAAAAACGCATATGCATATAACACATGTAAAAAATGCAAAACAAGATTTTATTTTACCTGTAATTTCATAATGTTGTGTATTTTTCTGGTTTTACAAGTACTTACAAGTAACACGAAAATTAACACAAAATTACAATTTTACGGAAAATTATGGCACAAAAATATGAATTATGAAATTACGAATTATGCATTTTCTGATAATTATGAATTGCAATTTTGTGTTGTAATTGCAAATTTCATGTCATAATTACAAAAATGATATCTTGTATGACTCCTCACTACTTACATATTAATAGCTAGATTATTAGGCTTATAGCAGTGGATACATTTTTGTGTGTTTTTTTTTTTAATGGGCTCCACAACTAAACCAAATGTATCAACTTTTGAAACAATTTAGGGGAAGATTAAGGCTGGGTTCACATATGACAAAGCATCATAAAGAAGCGTTTTAGGAAGGTGCCTTTGCGTTTTTGTAATGCGTTTTTGGTGGGTTTTGCATTTGCATTTTAGCTTGCCTTTTGCTCAATACATGGTTCACCTCCCGACCCCGTCTCACCTCCACTGACATCCCCTTTAGCCCACTATTGGTCTACAGCTCAGTGCTCCATGAGGTACCTCCCACCCTTCCTCTTACATGAAAGGGTTCCAGTGGTTAGCCTTCCCCAATGCTGAGTACTATGAAGTGGGGCGCATTCTGAGAATGAAACAATGTAGCTACGCCTCTTGGTTCCACTGCTGGGTGTCCATCTGGTATTTAGGTGCTGACTGTGTGACCTCTGTTTCCTCTTGCTCCCAGCTACTATGTTTTCTAGGTCCTGCACTCTAGATTCATTTTTTTTTTTGGTTGCAATCTCTATGTATAAGAAGACAGATGAGCAGCAAGTGCATATATCTAATGGTGGGACCAAGAGAGGTAGCTATGACACTCCTTCTCCAATATGCTCTGTCTCTACTGCATGCCATATAAGGAGAAAAAGAGGAAGGTAGTCAACCATGCACTCTAAATTTTAGCTGGAGAAACCAGCATGTCGGCAAGATGGACTGTTTGGAACTAACTGTAACTCCCCTCGTCCCATCCCCCTCCGGTTTACAATTGAATTAACCATTTTCGACATGTTTTACTTCTTTATTTTAAACTCCAACTGCTTTATATAAAATAATATACAGTTCGTTGTTCCAAATTATTTAACCAGTTCAGAACCATAGGCTTACACCCTCCTAGTAACTAGACTATTTTTTACAATTTAGTACTCTGCAGCTTTAATAGCTCGCTGCAGAGCCATACAACTTAGCATACAAGTGAATCACCCCCTTTTCTGCCCAACAACAGAGCTTTTTGTTGGTGGGCTCTGATCGCTGTTGCCATGTTTATTTTTTTAGTAATTTATTTGTATTTTTGTAATAAAATTCTCTATTTTTGTATATTTTTTTATTTCCCACTTCCCTCCCTCCCCCCAGCCAATAACGGTGATCCTCTCTCATAGGCATCAGCCTATGAGAGGGGATCGCGATCGGAGCCTCTCTAGGAGACAGCCGAGTGACACGGCTGTCCACAGTACAGCGCTGCAGTAGATCGCTGTGCTATATAATGTAAATAGATGGCAGTGTCTCCGTCCAACATTCTGCTGGTGGTGATCGCCGCCAGTAGTCTGATGATGGAGCGGAGATCCATCACTAAATCGGGGATGCACACACATCGGTTCGCGCGATCCCCTGTAAAACCCTGCCCCAGGACTTGACGCCTTTCGACGCTAGGCGGTCCTCGGGCTGCCACCTTCCGGATGTCTATCAGCATTAGGCGTTCGGGAAGGGGTTAAAGTCTGATGTCACTTGTTCCTTATTAATAGTATTTTTTACATACTATAGTTTGAAAAGGTATTATAGAAAAGATAGGTACCACCAGGGGGAGGAAAAGGTTAGGTACCACCAGGGGTTCTTAAGGTTAGACATCAGTAGAGAGAGGGTAAATATTATGAAGACCGCGTCTACATCTTTTCTCGGTGGTGAAGTTATGACGGCTGCACTGTTCTAGGGGAATCATGGTGGCTACACTTCTTATGTGACCCCTGGCAGATGCATCCCTTGGCTGTGGGTTTCATTGCAGGAAAGGGGTGGGGCTGCTAATGGTATGGGAGTCATATGTTTATTGTTTTTTTCTTTGTTATACCCTGACTATGTCTTTTGTTCAGACAATACCCCATAGTGCTTTTATTCATCCTATTTGGATCATCTCCACCTGCACTCTAGGATCAGGAGCTCTTCTAATGAATAAACACTCAGCTCCACAACGGATAACCTGCAAGAATTGATTATTTAACTTGGTTGTTACATATATCAAGGAAAGAGAATGCAGAACTAGAAAAATACTATAAGAAAAATGTGGTATATATATTTCCCAGTTATAAAATATAATTGCATCCTTTGTGATATAGAAGGCACAAGTCAAAAAAGAGACAACCGTGTATATTATGGTCTTGTAATAGGTGCCTGTATTGCCCATCACATTGCTACGAGTCTTCATTTTGCACAAGTGGAAGCCGAGGGAAATAATGAGAAGTACTGAAGATATGACAAACATAAACAGGGGAAACATCCTCCACAGGGCATAACCAATATTCAAGATCAGCTCATTTTGCGTACGGCATGAGGTGTAATCTTCTGTCGTATCTCCAGAACAAGGAAGGAAAAAGATGAAAAACAACATGACGGGATATCCAAAGGACAACACCACAGTGACAATAATCAGAGAGGTGACCTTCTGGGATATGATGGTCTTCAGACGTAAGATGAAGACATTGTGGAAAGTGGAGACCTTAAAGCAGAAGAAGAAGGAGAGCAGAGCCGATAACCAGATGCTAGAAGATCCTATGGTTACACAAATGACAAAATACAGATAGACCATTTCATTTATCTTTACAAAACACTGAAAGAAAAAGAAATTTATGATCAAAATAATGTGAAGGAAGATCCTGGTTAGGGCAAGAGATGTGATAATCTGGTTCGCTGCTGTCATCGTCCTTTGATTTAGCCAGTAGGTGACATTCACAGCCACAATAAATGTTTCTGTAAACAGTCCAGCCAAAGTTAATATAAGAAGAACAGCAACTGAAACAGCATCTTTGACAGTTTGACAGCCTTCCCCTGTAAAATTGGCCATCCTGCATGAGTTCTGTCTGTACAAGAAAATGTAGAAATGTCCCTTATTTTAAGTGGAATACATGGACCATTTGAATTTATGATACAAAATGGGATGCAAAATCTTTCCCTGGGATGATCATTATACAAATAAAGAAGATGAGAGCTGATTTGACTAAGTTCCCCGCACAGGGATGTGGTTATAAAGAACTGATTGAATATTTTTTTCATTTGTGCAAAGCTCAATTTAATGCAGCAAGAGATAAAATATTATTGATTTAGAGCAAGAAAATGGGTTAAAAAATGCAAAATTTTAGATGAACCAAACAAAAAAAAAATGTCCACAGCTGGGGGAGTAATACACTACTACTAAAGAACATGTTTATGAAACAACAACTTGTGTGGAAACACTACAGGCAACATACAGGAAGTTTTTAAACTATCTAATAACATCATACCATATTCTGCCACGTAAAGTTCCAAAAATGCAGGAAAATAAGCAGGGATAGAAAACCATCACTAATGTCCCCAGTCAGAACTTTACAATACACAGTCAATGTACACTATATTGTTACGGGTTTTTCAGAAGGAAGCAATAAGGTCAGTATAAAGTCACCAAATGTACCACCAAGCCCTCTATACAGTTGTGTTCAAAAATATTCAACCCCCACTGAAATTTAGTGTTTTGTCCAGTTTCACATTGATTTTGATCATTTCAGTCATCTTGTTTACAATTAAATCAAAGAGGCACTTGTAAGTCAGACAAATATAACATAACATTTATAATGAAATAACCACAAATGTCTTTTCTGTGCTCACATCATTATCAGTTTTATTTAACCCCCAAGTGACATTCATTCTTAGTACTTAGTACAACATCCTTTTCCAGTTATAATAACAGCTTTTAAACGTCAATCATAGCTTGATACAAGTGTCTTGCATCGATCTACTGGTATCTTAGCCCATTCCTAGCCTCCAGTTCAGTCACATTCTTAGGCTTGCGCACTGCAACTGCTTTCTTTAAGTCCCACCAGAGGTTCTCAATCGGATTTAAGTCTGGTGATTGTGATGGCCACTCCAAAATGATCCAGCCTTTAATATGCAACCATGCTCTAGTGGACTTGGTGGTATGCTTGGGCTCAATGTCCTGTTGAAAGGTCCAACGTCTCCCATGCCTCAGGTTTGTGATGGACTGCATCACATTTTCATCCAATATATCCTGGTACTGAAGAGAATTCATAATACATTGCACACGCTGAAGCTTCCCTGTACCTGCAGAAGCAAAACAGCCCCAAAGCATGATTGACCCCCGCGCCATGCTTCACATTAGGCAAGGTGTTCTTTTCTTCATAGGCCTTGTTCTTCCTCCTCCAAACATGGCGTTGATCCATGGGCCCAAACAGTTCTAATTTTGTTTCATCAGTCGACAGAACACTACCACAAAAGTTTTGGCAAGAAGTTTTGAATCAGGATGATACCATTTATTGGCTAACTTAGGCCCCGTTCACACTTGCGGTTTTGTCAAAACCGCACCGGATGTCCGGACCGCACCGTATCCGGACCAGACCTGATCCGTACGGTTCCTATCCGGATCCGGTCCGGATCCGGTCCGTTTGCATCCGGTTTCCGTGCGGTGTGAACACGGTTGCGGTCCGGATCCGGTTTCTTAAGGAGATAACAACCTGTTATTACCTGGGGTCTGGGAGGTCAGCAGAAGGGTCTGGGGTCATTGTTGGAGACAGGTGGACGTGTGGAGACCATCCGTGGATACAGAGACTGCAGTTGGGACCATGGATCCAGGCATTTTTTACTCGTATACCTGGGAATTCTCTGTTGTTCGCCTCCTCGTTATCAGACTAATCAGACATGTTGCTGCCTAGAGCTCCAGCATGAAATCGCTGCTGCCCCACCTGAACGCTGGGCCCATGTGGTCCCCATCCAAAATGCATAGGAAGTGGGGTAGAACGTCCGGTTTTTGTAGCCAGTGTGTTGTGCGCTCTCCGGTTCTCATTGGTTTCCATTGGCCGGATGGTGCAGTCCGGCTCCGCCCCGGATACGGCTGCCGGAGGAGCCGGACCAAAAAATAGCGCATGTTGGAACGGACGCCGGAGTCCGGATCCGGTCCGGATCCGGTCCGGCTCCGGTCCGGCAGAACGGACGCATGTGAACGGACGCATAGGCTTTCATTGCTATTGCCGTGCGTCCGTTCCGTCCGTTCTGCAAGCGGTCCGGCTCCGGCACGGCGATTCCAGACGGCCACCGCTAATGTGAACCGGGCCTTAGAGATGGATAAACAGTGAGCTTTCGACTTATAAAAAGCCTTCGTCGGACTGGTTCCTGACCAAAACTGAAAAACACAGCTTATATACACTGACATACAGAGGAGAAACATTCTTTAGCAAACATACATGTAATTAGATGCCTCAACTGTTACTGAGGAGGCTTTCCAAGGCATCCTGGATAAATTGATAAGATCAATAGAATCCTCAACATGACATGGAGCAGACTCTGGTGATGGGGAGACATCGTAAATTCCGAGTTCAAATTGTAACTGGGCTGGTTACATGCACCATTAATTCTAAGCTTAAGAGAATTGTGGCATTTAAAGCCAGCACATGAAAGCAAATAAAACGAATAGTGACAGTGAATTCCATCTTACACAGCATATGGCACAAAAATGAATGAAAAGATAGAAAAATTAAAATTAAAAGAATTGTGGCATTTAAAACCCATCGTACCAGCACAAGAAGTTAGAGTCCTTGTTTAAACCATCTTTTACAGTTTTGAACCAATGTATAAACTTTGTTTCTTGTGTTAGTCTCATGTTTCCCGATTTGAAGCCACAAAAGTTTTGGGATAGTGTTCTGTGGACTGATGAAACAAAATTAGAACTGTTTGGGCCCATGGATCAACGCTATGTTTGGAGGAGGAAGAACAAGGCCTATGAAGAAAAGAACATCTTGCCTACTGTGAAGCATGGTGGGGGGGGGGGTCAATCATGCTTTGGGGCTGTTTTGCTTCTGCAGGTACAGGGAAGCTTCAGCATGTGCAAGGTACTGTGAATTCTCTTCAGTACCAGGAGATATTGGATGAAAATGTGATGCAGCCCATCACAAACCTGAGGCTTGGGAGACTTTGGACTTTTCAACAGGACAATGATTCCAAGCATACCTCCAAGTCCACTAGAGCATGGTTGCAGATTAAAGGCTGGATCATTTTGGAGTGGTCATCGCCGTCACCAGACTTAAAGGATACCCGAAGTGACATGTGACATGATGAGATAGACATGTGTATGTGCAGTGCCTAGCACAGAAATAACTATGCTGTGTTTCTTTTTTCTTTCTCTGCCTGAAAGAGTTAAGTATCAGGTATGTAAGTGGCTGACTCAGTCCTGACTCAGACAGGAAGTGACTACAGTGTTACCCTCACTGATAAGAAATTCCCCTTTTTATCTCTTTCTTGCTCTCAGAAGCCATTTTCTGCTAAGAAAGTGTTTTATAGTTGGAATTTCTTATCAGTGAGAGTCACACTGTAGTCACTTCCTGTCTGAGTCAGGACCGAGTCAGCCACTTACATACCTGATATTTAACTTTCAGGCAAAGAAAGAAAAAAAAAAGGAACACAGCATAGTTATTTGTGTGCTAGGTACTGTACATACCCAAGTCTATCTCATCATGTCACATGTCACTTCGGGTATCCTTTAAATGCGATTGAGAACCTCTGGTGGGACTTAAAGAAAGCAGTTGCAGCGTGCAAGCCTAAGAATGTGACTGAACTGGAGGCTTTTGCCCATGATGAATGTGTCAAGCGATGCTTTACGTTTAAAAGCTGTTATAGCTGGAAAAGGATGTTGTACTAAGTACTAAGAATGAATGTCACTTGGGGGTTGAATAAAGATGATAATGATGTGAGCACAGAAAAGACGTTTGTGGTTATTTCATTATAAATGTTATATTTGTCTGACTTACAAGTGCCTCTTTGATTTAATTGTAAACAAGATGACTGAAATGATCAAAAGCAATGTTAAACTGGACAAAACACTGAATTTGAGTGGGGGTTGAAACATTTTGAACACAACTTTATGTATGATGCCAAAAATTGATCAAGAAGTATTTCTTCCCCTTTAGTACCATTCAAATATTTCTTCTGTAAATGATCCTTTTGATCTTGTAGGTAAATGCATTGTTCATAGGTGACATCCCCAGACTCTGGGATACCCCCCTTCCTCCCCCGAGTGTTTGTGGATTTTTTTTTATTCTGAGCATAAACAGAGTGGGAATGGGGTTGAATGGAGTAAAGCAGTGGCTGAATGGAGTAATGGTTAAGGGCTCTGCCTCTGACACAGGAGACCAGGGTTCAAATCTTGGCTCTGCCTGTTTAGTAAGCCAAAACCTCTTCAGTAGGAGACCTTGGGCCAGTCTCACTAACACTGCTACTGCCTATAGAGCGCGTCCTAGTGGCTGCAGCTCTGGTGCTTTGAGTCCGCCAGGATAAAAGTGCGATATAAGTGTTCTGTGTTTGTTTGTTTGTGGTTGATGCAGGAGAACCAGGATACATCTATTAATTTTCTAGTTGTAAAATGCAGCACAAAAAAAATTAATAATAATACGTTTTGAATTGTATTCAGTTGCAGAAAGAGGACATTCACTTCCAAAAGGGATTGAATCTGTACTATGCCCATTGCCCAGATTTAAGGTTTCCTGCTACGTAAAGAATCCCTACTACACTACCTATACTAGTCGGCAAGTAAGCAGACCTTATATGCTCTCAACCTGAGATTCATGCTGAGGCCTGTCTGGTCCTACCATTTTAGGCAACACATGCAGGCAGGGGCATGGGTGAGGACACAAGGGAGACAGAGATGGACACATGTGGACACAGAAGGACACAAAGAGGACACAGGGAGACACAAGAGGTATGAGACGGACCCAAGAGATATAAGAGGGACAAAATAATTGGGGGGAGAACATCCACAAGACACCCCTACACCATGGATACACCCGGTTTAGTGTTTTTTTTTCCTCTGTCCTCTAAACCTAGCTGCATCTTATGGTCAGAAGCGTGTTACAGTCCAAATGGTCAATTTTGGCATAGTTATTGATGTAAAGCGCAGATGTCAATTTTTTGCCACATGGGCAGGAAATGGTGGGAAGCAAAGAACACTCTGTAGTTGAGAATGACATAAAAGGTTCAAGTTTCTTTCCATTGTATTGGGTGTTCAAAATGATCACAAGTTCATGTTACTGCCCTTCCCTTCCTCTTTAGTCAACCACCCCTGCAGTCTTTTCCTCAATTTACTCTTGTTGAATCATCTCTATCTGCATGCTAGGGTTTGGCTTTCTGTTGGACAAACAGCTTCCCAAATGCACAATTTGGAAAATGTGATTCCTTAATTTGCTTGTTATGTAAATCAAGGAAATAGAATGCATAACTGGAAAAATAGTATAAGTAAAATGCAGCCAGAGAGGTTCAATATCTGCCAAATCAGACCAATCTCCTATGTCTACTATAATATCAAAAGCACAGTGCAGGAAAGAGACCACTGTAAATATTATAATCTTATGGATGGTCTCCGTACTACTCATCACATTTCTAGAAATCTTCATTCTTCTCAAATGTAAACCAAGGGAAATAATAAGAAGCACTGAAGATATAAAGAACACAAGAAGAGGAAAAGTGCCCCAAAGAATATAGAAAATAGTTTTGAACTGGTTTATTTGTGAGTAGTATGAATTGGAAATTCCCAAAAATTTAATGAAAGCAATCAAAACATCCAAAATAGGACACCCAGAAGCTAAAAACACAGAGGCAACAATCAGATAGGTGAGCTTCTGCGACATGATGGTCTTCAGACGTAAAAAGAAGACATTCTGGAAGGTGGAAATCTTGAAGCAGAAGAAGAAGGAGAGCAGAGTCGATAACCAGACACTGGAAAAGTCTGAGGTTATAAAAATGAATGAAATTAGTAAAGATGAATCATTTGACTCTTTAAAGCAAAATTTGAAAAAGTAATCTATTATGCAAAATATATGAAAAAAGATCCTTGACAGACCAAGGGATGCGATAATCTGGTCTGAAGCTGTCAATGATCTCCTCTTCAGCCAATCAATGTTATTCACGGCCACAATAAATGTTTGTATGCAAAGTCCAGCTAGATTAAGTATTCCAAATGCAAGCACCAGAACAAAATGTTCTAATACAAATTTGTAACAATATTCCTCTGTATAATTACCCATATCAATTGCCACAGATACTGTCTATCAGTATCAAAATGACAGAAATATTCATGTGTTATTGGGTGACTGTGGCTTCTTTAAATATGTGATGCAGATAATGATGCAGCCTTACCTAAGATGATCTTCATTCAAATAAAGTGGACAAGAGTAGATTTGACTAAATACTTAACACAGGGATATAGATGTAGTGCTAGTCTGAAATGTCAGAAATCACTATTCATGTGCTATTTGAAGCACACATCCAGATTAAAAAAAGGACAAATAATAAATGAAGTAACTAATACTAGAGATGGCCCAAACTTCTGTTTTCACATTCACGGGAAAGTTTAAGAACATGCAAATCGGGCGAACCGCAGTAGACTTCAATGGGCAGGCACATTTTAAAAACTACAAAAATTGTTACCGGACACAAAAGTGATGGAAAAGTGGTTTCAAGGGTTCTAACACCTTGATGGGGGCATGGTGGCATGGGATACATGCCAAAAGTCCCTGGGAAAATTATGTATTTGACGCAGAGTAGGGTTATAATCCCTAAAGGGCAAAAATCCCATTGCATACCTAAATTGGAGGCATAAAGTGCTTTAAAACAGCTTGCGTGTGTATACATGGATCAGGTAGTGTAAGTAGTGTACTGCTTCACACTGACAGAACAAACTCACTGTGTAACGCACCGCAAACAGCTGTTTGTGAAGTGATGGCCGTGCTGGACTGGTGCGCATGATGACGAGAGTGCAGGCGTTGGCGGTTTTCAAGCCCTAATGGTCGGGCTGAGGTAGCGCAATGACAGAACAACAGTGACTGTCCAGCTGATCAAATTTGGTCTGTCCACAATGAAGCAACAACCTTATTATCTTGGGTGTGCCCCCCAACACACTCATGTACAGTATATCATTGCTTCATTGTGATACGCAAGCTCCTTCACCGTGGCAAGGTAATGATTATGAAGGGGAATTGACACATGCCTTTTGTTTTGTTGTTGCAGCAGCAGTGCAGCCAGAAAAATTATGCACTAGTCTAATACAGTGTGCAGTCACAGAGATGCAGTGGAAAGATATGCACTGGTATAACACAGTGTACAGTCACCACAAATCCTCTTTATTGTCAGGACATATCCTGTATTAAAACATCGAATCTCAAGCTGACATGTTTCGGACCTACTGGTCCTTAATCACACCATGAGCTATGATTAAGGACCAGTAGGTCCGAAACATGTCAGCTTGAGATTCGATGTTTTAATACAGGATATGTCCTGACAATAAAGAGGATTCGTGGTGAATTAGTGCGGACCTTCCTTTTGTTGAAGTACTTCTTAGGTCTTGCTAACCTGGTCTAGCACAACTATCCATTGGTGGGGTAGAGCGGTGTTCCTTCTACTAACATTACAGTGTACAGTCACACAGATGCAGTGAAAAGCTATGCACTGGTCTAATAAAGTGTACAGGCAGTCAGTGGGACTACAAATACCAAGCAGGCAGCAACTGTCTGTGGGCTGTATCTATGCAATGTCACCCACACAGAGAGCTATGTTTTAGTAAGTTAAAGCACACAAATAGAGTGGGAAAAAATGCACTGGTGGTAATACAGTGTGTCAGCAAGCAAGGGCTAGTTGTGACAGGGCTATATCTATGCTGTTTCAGTGTCACATACAAAAAAAAAACACATCAGAAGAATATTAGCTCTCAAAATGCTTTCTCTATCTCTCCAGCAACCTCTCCCTTCTCTCACTAATAGCAGCAGCAGACAGAGTGAGAACATAACTAACTAACACTGCTGCCTTTTATAAGAGGGGGCAGGGGTCCAGGAGGGAGTGCAGCCTGATTGGCTGCCATGTGTCTGCTGACTGTGATATAGAGGGTCAAAGTTTAACCTAATGACAAGTATAGGAGGCGGAGCGAATGCACATAAAAGTTCGCTATTCTCCACGGACGCGAACAGTGAAAATGTGTGTGAACTACCCATCAGGCAAACAGTCCGGGCCATCTCTACCTAATACTAGCAAATATGTGCCCGTTGATCACAGCACAGGTCAGACTATAGAAAGTGGTGTGCAACACTGGGGATTGAAAGGTTGGTTAATGAACAAAGATGCTGGTGACAGTTGGAGTTAAAGACTCTATTGAGAGCAGGAGAGGTTGAGAGGAAAAGGGGTTCATTTATAAGACTTTTTTGCATAAAGCTTTTTCCTTGGAGATAATTTTGCATCCGATTTTCAAAAAAAGTAGGATAAAAGTACTGTTAAAATTATTCTGAGTTTTTTTCACGTGCTGGTGGCTTAAATGCCTTAACTTTTTCTCCAGAGTTTTCTCCTAGGTGATATTTTCACGCTTTTCAATTAAATGCTTTTTAAACCACCAGCAAGCAAGAAAATACTCAAAATTATTTTGATAGCACTTCTTTACCAACTTTACTTCTTTACCAACCTTTTGGGTACTTTTTCAATTGTCAAATGCTTAAAAGTTACTTTAAAGAGAATACAAAGATTATTTCCAAGGAGACAACTCAGGAGAAAAAGTTAATTGCATATGGCCCAAGGTGTCAAAATATCACATAGGAGAAACAGGTGAATTAAATAAGGGCCTCCGGCCCATATGCAAATATTTTTTTTTCACCAAAGTTATCTCCTAGGAGATAATTTTCATTTTCTCTTAAAAACTAACTTTTTAGCATTTTACTATTCAAAAAGTACCTAAAAGTTGTTGAAAAAGAATTAGAAAAATTATTTTGAGTATATTCTTGCTTGCTTGTGGCTTAAAAAGCATTTTATGACATGTTGTGAAACTAGGAGAAAACTCAGAAGAAAGAGTGAATTGCATATGAGCCTTTGTATTCTCATTATTTATCTCATGAATAAGCTCCCCAGGGGCCATAAGCAATTCACTTTTTATCCTGAGCTTTTTCCTGGGTAATATTTTTAAACTCATCGATTATTATTATTTACATATTTTAAACCATCAAAAACCAAGACAACCCCTTAAAATAATTATAATTGTACATTGTATCTACTTTTTGATATTTGTTTCAATTGCAAAATGCTGGAAAGCTATTTTAAATAAAAAATGAAATCTTAGGAGAAAAACGTGATTACACAGGGGCCCAAGGGCTCATATGCAATTCAGTTTTTCACCTGAGTTCTCCTAAGTGATATTTTTAAATTTCTCAATAAAATGCCTGTTGAACCACCAGCAAGCAAGAAAATACTCAAAATAATTTTGATAGTACTTTTGTACTTACATCTCAGTACTTTTTCAGTTGAAAAATGCTGGAAAGTTATTTTAAATAGAAGGTGAAAAAGTATCTCCTAGGATAAAACACAGGAGAAGAGTGGAATTGCATACGGGCCCTTGGGCCGTATGCAACTTTCTTTTTCACCTGAGTTTTCTCCTAGGAGATAAATTTTCATCTTCAATTTTTAAATAACTTTACAACACTTTTCAATGAAAAATGTACCAAAAAGTAGGTGAAAGGGTACTATCAAATTTATTTTGAGCATTATCTTGCTTTCTGGTAGCTTAAAAGGCATTTTATTCACGAGTTTAAAAATATCACCTCAGAAGAAAAATTGAATTGCATATGGCCCCTTATCAATAAAATGCCTTTTAATCCATCAGCAAGCAAGAAAATATAATTATTTTGACAGTACTTTTACCTACAATTGTATCCTGTGCAGACAGGCAGGCTTGTGGCTGCAGGAAGGAGAAGGAACGAGTGCACGCGTATTTGTTGCCGCGTGCACTCCTCCTGGTTGCTCGGCAACCATTATGCGAGACGGCAGAGAGGACCGGTGCGCTGGAGAGAGAGCGCAAGAGGAGAGGGAAAGTGCGAGCAGGGAGTGCGCACTTAACCTATGACGTGTGTACTCTCCTGGTTGCTGGGCAACAAGACGCGCGAGGGGACGGCAGGTGAGAGCGCGCGGGGGAACCGTTAGGAGAACTGGCTTTTACCAGTCTCCTCAGAGGTGTCGCAGTTAAGGTGGTGAGGGGAAGGAGACAGACATGGCGGTCACAGCTGCTGGCGAGCAGACGGGTGTACCTCGGCGAGACTTTCTTGCAGCCAGCCATAAATTATTTAGGACTGACTGGAGGGAAGTGAAAGTCTTGTGCTGACAGTAAGAAGACAGAAAATTGGAGATAGTGAGAGAATCAGCCATTTTCCACTCTGATGAATAAACCACCATACTGCTAAGTATAACCTGTGTTATTGGATACCTATATATATATATATCAGACCACATCAGCAAGGGAGAGAAGTCTGTCCGCATATTACTCATTAGACTTAGAATTTTATTACAGTTTTTTTTTTGTAGAAACATATTGACCTTGAGCACTATCTGTCTGCCATTTTCTTTTACTTTTTGTATGGCGGTTGTGACAACACCAAGAAGCTTTGTTTGCTCCACATGTCTGATATATAAAGAACTTTAGGAACTATTTATGATCTGATTGCTGTGCACTGAGAAGGACTAGGGTTAATAACCGCACCCAGTCTATTATATCTATGACGCAATCAGGAAGAAGGTGCTAAAATCTTCCACTGTCATAATTACAACTGTCCCAAATTAACCACTTGCCGACTGCGCACTCATACCGCGCGTCGGCAAAGTGGCAGCTGCAGGACCAGTGACGCCCTTCTGCGTCACCGGCTGCAGGCTAATTAATCAGGAAGCAGCCGCTCGCGCGAGCGGCTGCTTCCTGTCAATTCACGGCGAGGGGCTCCGTGAATAGCCTGCGGGCCGCCGATCGCGGCTCGCAGGCTAAATGTAAACACAAGCGGAAATAATCCGCTTTGTTTACATTTGTACAACGCTGCTAACAGTAGCAGCGTTGTACCAGATCAGCGATCCCTGGCCAATCAGCGGCCGGGGATCGCTGTCACATGACAGGCAGGAGCCTGTTAGAGGCTGCACAGAACAGATCCATTCCTGTGCAGCCTCGGATCTCCGGGGAAGGGAGGGAGGAGAGGGAGGGGAGGGAATCTCGCCGCGGAGGGGGGCTTTGAGGTGCCCCCCCGCAACACCCAGGCAGACAGGAGCGATCAGACCCCCCCAGCACATCATCCCCCTAGTGGGGAAAAAAGGGGGGCGATCTGGTCGCTCTGCCTGCTGTTTGATCTGTGCTGGGGGCTGCACAGCCCACCCAGCACAGATCAGCTAAAACAGCGCTGGTCCTTAAGGGGGGGGGGGGGGGGTAAAGGGTGGGTCCTCAAGTGGTTAATGCTGTGTCTGGACTTTTGAATAGATATATATCTACTTGTATTCATTTCCCTTTACTGCTATATGATTATCTCTAATTTCTGGAACAAGAGACTCTTATTTGTTGTGACATATATTTTGTTGAGATTATATATTTTAAAAAAAAATATACGTACCTCCAGAAGGACTGGTCTGCCTGCATTTCCTAAAAAAAGTCATTAATCCCGGAGTGCTTATCAGTATGGATTAAGTCATTGGTTAGTTACCTTTTGAATGAATTTTTCTTTTTAGTGACGTTGAAAGTCCCCTGCAAAGAAAAGAAAGAATTGTCATTACCGCATACCCAGAAGCAAAGAGATTGATGTTTGACAGTTCTTCCCCGTTTACTTACCTGCTGATTTCTTTTTGGACATTCTGTGTTGGAGATCCATCTACGGCACAAGAGAGAAGGAGTTAATTAATTTTTTGCAACATTTTTTTTTTTTTGCTAACCCGCTAATCTTTTATTAACTTAATAACCCTATTATCAGTTTATTAACTATTTATTTATTTATTATTTATTTATTTACATAATTTTTTATTTATACTTTTGGGACAATATTTTTGAGAGAGTTTTTTATTTCTTGCTTGTTTTATTCTGGAACTTGGACTATTTGGTGGAACAAAGTCGGTTTTGGAACATACAAGTTTTTTTTTAAGGTACCTTCCAGTTTTTTTTTTTATTTTTTTTTTTGCTGATCAGCAAACAAAGTTTTGGGTGTCTCCTATAATATTAGTAAATATTAGGTGAATACCGATACTAATACATATTTTCCTGCATAGACTAATTATTTTTATGTGTAATTACTAAAGGTGATACTCAGATATACGTTGACTGTAATACCAAAATTGTTGAGTCATTGATTTTGTTTTAGTGATTACTTACCAAGTTGGAAGTGTTGTTTTATGCTGCCTAATGCTATATTCCTTTGCAGTCTCAGCTGAGCAACCTGAAAGAGAGAAAGCAGAAATATTAAAAAGCAGAATTGTTGTAGTTATATGTGTGATAATTTTCCTTGGTTGAGTAATTTAAAATAATCGGTGTCTGGTGAGTTTCTCTTAGTTGGCAGTCTAAACTGGTTACACTATTTTAAACAGAAACAAAGTTGAAAAACTATCTCCTAGGAGAAAACTTTAAAGAAAAGGCCCTTGGCCTCTATTCAATTAACATTTCACCTCAGTTTTTCCCCAGGAGATAATTGTCCATCTTATGTACAAAATTACTTTTCAGCTCCAAGCATCTGAAGAAGTACTACAAAGAGGTTAAAAAGTAAAACTAATTTTTTTGAGCATTTTTTTACTTGGTGCGGCTAAAAATTATGTTATTGATAATTGATAATGGTATTTCAATTATTGTTTACAGAAGCACTCCCTGGAAATGATCTATACAAATATGCTGGCCGACCTCCCTACCCATTTGCATGCTATTTTAGCAGGTAGACTGAGCTATTTTTATTCCGTAAGTGTGAGGAATCGCGGAAAAGCAGCTGCCTCTACTCAGCGTGAGGCGGCTGTTTCCATGAGGGGCATGGCGGAACCCGGAGAAACCGCTGCGTCTGACGCGGCGGTTAGCGCGCATGGCCCTGTTGCGGACACTTTAACCCAGCGCGGGGAGGCCGCCGCCTGCGCTGATGGCGGTGCGACCAACCCCGCGCATGGGTCAGCAGAAACTTTGCAAGACAGTACTGGTGTGGCTGGGACTGATAGTCCACCAAGGTTCAGAATGACGCGCGTGCGCGCGGAGAGGCAGAACCTATATGGCAGCCAGAAAAGGGGTCAGCTGACCAAGCTGGTCAGCTGACAACATTGCTTCTTCTCATTGGTCCAGCACTTAGGGAGGGGCCGGAGAGTGTTTTAGTATATATACTGCTGGCTGTTCAGTTGCTGGTTGTCTGGTGTTGCGATCACTACGTGGTAGCACTCAGACCTGAGTCAGATCCCAAAGTGTGCCGGGACCAGCAGGAGCTGTAATCCTACACTTAGCTAGGTTCTATTGATAGTCTAAAGTACTAGTTTGATTGTGATTATCTGTTATGACCTTCTGCTTGCCTGACTATTCTTCTGATCTCTGAACCTGTACCTTGCTATTCTGATACTCTGTTGCCGAACCCCGGCTCGCCCTTAGACTCTGCATCTGCCTCCTGATTCTGTACCTCGATATTTCTGATTCCTTGTTGTCGTACCCTGCTTGTTTTTTGACTCCGCATCTGTCTCTTGAATCTGTACTTTGTCTGTCTGTGTGGTAACGACCTGGCTTGTCCGACCTCGAGAACCGACCTTATTGTTAGAGGCGGTTCCCAGTCCTGGTAGTGACACTCCCTCCTGGGTGTCACTCTCATTCTTGTCCTTCCTACTCCCAGCCTGACTCCTCCCCCCGGGAGAGTCCAGGTCTTCGGAAGGAAATTGTGCAGTAATCCTTACTGCTCTGTACTTCCTCCCGAGGCTTAGTCCTCTAAATATTACTGTTGCACCAAACACTCTTACTCTACTCAAGTGTCAAGAGGTTAGCAAATATATCTGAGTATCGGTGATACTGCAGATCATCAATAATCTGGTATATATCTGTATTCCCAGTGATACTGCAGATCACCGGTAATCAGATCCTCTCTGTGTTACACCGATCGTTACAGTAAGTGCTTAAAATAAGGAACACCCTGCAAATCCCCCATGAGTAGATGGACTATTCCTAAACCTGTCTGATCTGTCAGATTTGTCTACCTAATGTAAGTGGCAGCAACATCGGAAAAATACATTTCTAGTGAGATTTACTCTGGGGAAAAAATATACATTTTATACAGTAGGTATGCATATAATTTAGAATTTTACAATTTTCCGCAATTGTGGGCCTTTTTAGGAGGCAGATTTATATTAAGTGGCAATTGTGTCAATAGTCCTGCCAAAATTTATCAGCATACATTTTAGCAGGACTATTGACACAATCATTTATTGTCACTAAATATATACTGTATTTGCCTTCTTAACCCATTCGCGTTCTGTCGTTTTCACTTGAGAAGTGTTCACCTCCCATTCATTAGCCTATAACTTTATCACTACTTATCACAATGAACTGATCTATATCTTGTTTTTTCCGCTACCAATTAGGCTTTCTTTGGGGGGTACATTTTGCTAAGAGCCACTTTACTGTAAATGCATTTTAACAGGAAGAATAAGAAAAAAATGGAAAAAAATCATTATTTCTCAGTTTTAAAATAATACATGCCTCCATAATTAAAACTCAAGTATTGTATTTGCCCATATGTCCTGGTTATTACACCGTTAAAATTATGTCCCTATCACAATGTATGGCGACAATATTTGATTTGGAAATAAAGGTGCATTTTTTCCGTTTGCATCTATCACTATTTACAAGTTTAAAATAAAAAAAATATAGAAATATTTCATCTTTACATTGATATTTAAAAAGTTTAGACCCTTAGGTAAATATTTACATGTTTTTTTTATTGTAAAGGTTTTTTTTTTACATATTAAACATTTTATTTGAGTAGTTTTGGGAGGGTGGGATGTAAACAATAGGTTTATAATGTAAATGTGTGTTGATTTTTATTTTTTTTTACTTTTAGTTGTAGTATTACTTTTTGGCCACAAGATGGCGGCCATGAGTTTGTTTACATGACGTCACTCTAAGCGTAACATACGCTTAGAGAGACGCATGGGGGAGGTAACAGCCAGAAAAGGAGCAGATTCCGAGAGAAGCTTTCACTTTTTCAGTGGGGGAGAGGAATCAGTGATCGGGCATCATAGCCCGATTCACTGATTGCCTGGCTAATGAACCACGGGCCGGGAGCGTGCGTACATGCACGCGATCGGCCGCGGGAGCGCGCGGTAGCGCGCATGATTCCTGGACGTAGTTTCTACGTCCAGGAACTAAAATAGGTTAAAGAGAAACTGTGACCAACTATTGACCTTCATCCCAATCAGTAGCTTATACCCCCTTTTAAATGAAAAATGTATTCCTTTTCACAAATGGATCATCAGGGGGCTCTGTATTGCTGATATTGTGGGGAAACCCTCCCACAGGAAACTGCGAGGACCATGGTCCTGCTAGTTTCCTGTCTGTGAACCTCATTGCATTGTGGGAAATAGCTGTTTACTGCTGTTTCCAACTGCCAAAAAAGCAAGCAGCTGCTACTTCCAGTGACATCACCTGCTAGCAGTAAAAATGTCACCATGTGATAAATGTCAGAATGTAAATTAGGCAGAAGAAGGATTTTACAATGGCCAAACGCTGACTTAATTATTTATACATAACTATGGTAAAAATAAAGCACTTTTTCCTTACATTATTTTCACTGGAGTTCCTCTTTAAAAGGCAACTACGGCAGTTGGAGTAATTGAAAGGTAAAGTTGTGTTTTATAAAATATATCATTTCCTCTCACTGTGTAATAGATATCTTTGGTTATAGACAACATATGATATGACACTTTAAAAATGATAGAAATATTCCTTAGTTATTGAGAAGTATTTTGTAATGTACCGTATAATGCAAATTTGAATCCAGAGACTTGCAGGGATGATTGATATACAAATAAAGTAGATGGCAGCGTATTTGACTGAGTAAACCACATATAGAAGCTATTACCAGGCACAACATTAACTCTGTGAGTTAAAATATTTATTTATTATAATCCTGTCTAGTACAAGTATCAAGAGTAAAGGGAAAATATAATATACTGCCATGAGCTCACATAATATACTACTATTTTAAAGCAAGCCTTTCCTTAAACATTAAACTGATGAGATAAATTATTGATTCTATCTTTCTTCTCCTAAAATGACTTTTTTTTAGAATTCCATAGGCTTTTTTCTATTTCAAATCTTAAAAACTAGGTTTAATATTTTACTGTCTCAGCTAAATGACACAGCCTTTTCGTTTCCGGGACTTTAAGTGAACCTGAGGTGAGAGTTATGTGGAGGCTGCCATATCTATTTCCTTTTAAGAAATATCAGTTCCCTTGCTGTCCTGCTGAACCTCTGCCTCTAATACTTTAAGCCATAGACCCTGAACAAGCATATGCAGATTAGGTGTTCCGGACAATATTGTCAGAACTGACAAGATTAGCTGCATGCTTGTTTCTGGTGTACTTTAGCCACTACATCAGCCAAACAGATTAGCGGGGCTGCCAGGCAACTGGTATTGTTTAACAGGAAACAAATATGGCAGCCTCTATATCACTCTCACCTCGGGTTCACTTTAAAATCAATGCCCACTCGACCTTCTCATTACATGAACTCAAAATCCATTCTCTGCAAGGCAAAAGTTTTATGACTGCAGGTTATCACTAAGAGTTATGCCAAAGTCCAACTAGGTCCTAACTTTGCACGCCTGAATATTTAACTCTTACAGTGAACAGTGTTACCAACCTTTCTTATAACTTTTTACTGACAAAGACACACATATTTACTGACAAGAGTTTTGTTTTATATGTACTTAGCAGTGGTGCAAGTGGGCTTGCCCAGCAAAATGTTGGATGAAGCCCCCTCTCGTACAAGAAATATTGCCCGCATGAAAAACTTGCTTGGATCATTCTGCACTTTTGCGGTTTTTGAAAGAATTGTACTGTGCATGCCTGGAATGCTTCCAGCGGTGGAACACGGTTGAGCACTGCATTCTGTGCTTAACGGGGAACAGGGAAAGGAAAATTTGGGAACATAGGTAATTAAAGAGCATCACCTATCCAAGTTTGGATCAATGTCCTGAGCCTTATTTGTATCAACAAAAATCCTTGCAAACAAAGGGCTCCTAGGGACACACCGGTGTATGCAAAATTAGAAAACCTTTATTGACTGTACATGAAGCGAGACCAATTATACATAGACAACTGAGCTAAAAGAGCAACAGCGCTGTTGTCATTTAAAAACCATGGCTGCCACACAATCCACACCGGCACACATCCCCACTCACACAACCCAATACGCTGGGGTACCCCATAAGCAGCAAAGGATGTCCATCAATGAAGCCTTGAGCAGTGGCAGAAAGCAAAAATGGGAGAAGCCGCATAGAAACAGCAAGCATCAGCAGGGCCGTTCAGCATTGCCCGAACAGACACAGGAAAGTCTCATTCAGAACTGCCAACGCGCCTAGTAACCTTGCACTTCATACTCACGAACTCCATAAGTCCATCAGAGCTGGTGCTCTTCTCCTGGCTATCTTGCTCCAGCCGCTCAGGCAGGCTGTAATTGCTGTAATCCAATGGGGGCCCCCGGCTGGGAGTGTGATCCGGCGTGAGGTCTATAGGCGCTGCAGACCCGGTTTGCGTGTGTGCGTCTAGCGCATATGGTTGGCCGCTCCTGTCCTTCGCTGTCACCGGGATATACACCAACGCAGGCGTCACTTGCGCTTTGCGCAGGGTCCTCTCAGAGTGAACAGACTACTCCGGCACAGAACGCCAACCTCCACGCGTTCTCTCGGAGTTCTCAACACGTCACCGCCTAGTGGATCAGAGGCCGGTGGGCTGGGTGGCAGCAACCAATCGCCTGGAGCACTGCATTCTGTGCCTGTGCAGTTAGTTAAAGCTTGTAACTGCGCAGGTGCAGAAAGCTCCCTGCCATGAAAGGATCAAGGAGGTTGTGGTACCAAGCTGTTGTAATGTGGTAATTTTGCAGAAATCTTATTTCCGTGGAGACTTTTTTTAGTCATTTTTTTGCATCCTCGTATTGGCCAAATAATTCCGAGTTAACTCTGCATTCTAAATAGTAATGCAGTATTTTAAGCAAAAATCCAATTTCCAATGTCCTTTTTCTGATTGGAAACGCGGATTTGTGATCGCAAAGGCAGAAATGTTAACTCCGCAAAATGTATTTATTTATTTAATTATTTATATAGCGCCCACATATTATCCAGCGTTGAACAGAGTATATAGTCTTGTCACTAGCTGTCCCTCGGAGGGGCTCACAATCTAATCCCTACCATAGTCCTATGTCTATGTATTGTGTAGTGTATATATTGTAGACTAGGGCCAATTTAGGGGGAAGCCATTAATTTAGCTGTATGCTTTCAGATGTGGGAGGAAACCGGGGGGCCCAGAGGACGCCCACGCAGACACAGGGAAAATATACAAACTCCCTGCTGATATTGACCTTGCTGGGAACCAGCACTGCAAGGTGAGAGCACTAACCACTATGCCACCGTATGCATGAATATGAACTACGCCACCGTATGAATATGCAGCATTTCCCTGTAATGCGAGCTGGACGGGGAAACTACCTATTCAGATACCAGTGTGTCATTCGAGTCACTTGTTGCCGTGACTCATGGCATGCTGCAATTTTCTATAGCATGCATCCAAATCCTTATAGCAGTGCATGTCATGGCTACAGGGATTGGGGTGCACACTTGCATTATTGTAAGTGTCGGAGTGTGGCCATAGTGGAAACCGGCACTGAGAGTTAAACGAGAAATAAAAGACAATTTGTGGTAGGAGAGGAGCTATCTAATGATTAAACTGACCCCAGCTTATGGCTGATGCGAGGCGGGATGTCTGCGCAGATCAGAACAATAACCAAGGAGTAGTGATGATTATAATATGTTAATTACGATTACACCAAATTACGCATACATTTCCACGTGATTAAAAATTCATAATTCAATTGACTTTGTATAATCATTCATAATTACGCATGAATTTACGTGAAATGTACGTGTAATTTTGTGTCGACTTTGGCGGTGAATTGCAAAGCCCCTATACATGCTATTGCTACCAAAATTGCCATGTGTGTTAAGGAGAATGTGAGTACAAGTTAAAACAATAATTTTTCAAAAAGACCTTGGCCTCAATTCATAAAGCATTACCGCATGCGGTAATGCTGAAAACAGCAGACTTTCCCGAGCACTTAGCAAAGTGTCAATTCATAAAGGCTGTTACCGCATGAAAAACTGAAATTATCGAGCAGTGAGGTAAATTACTGACTTGGCTGTAATTACCTTCAAAACATGTCAGTAAATTGTCAGACAATGTCAATTCATAAAGCCTTCAACAAGTGGTAAGCCAGACGATAATTACCGACACCTCTGGTGAGGTCTTAACAATGCAAAGTGCTCGGAGACGAAAGTCTGTGCAGGGAGCCAAAGTCTCTGTGAGTCTGTGCAGGGAGCCGAAGTCTGTGTGAGTCATCTGTGCAGGGAGTCGAAGTCTGTGTGAGTCATCTGTGCGGGAAGCCAAAGTCTGTGTGAGTCATCTGTGCAGGGAGCCAAAGTCTGTGTGAGTCATCTGTGCAGGGAGCCGAAGTCTGTGTTAGTCATCTGTGCAGGGAGCCAAAGTCTGTGTGAGTCATCTGTGCAGGGAGCCGAAGTCTGTGTAAGTCATCTGTGCAGGGAGCCAAAGTCTGTGTGAGTCATCTGTGCAGGGAGCCGAAGTCTGTGTGAGTCATCTGTGCAGGGAGCCGAAGTCTGTGTGAGTCATCTGTGCTGGGAGCCTAAGTCTCTGCAAGTCTGTGCAGGGAATGTAATTACAGCTTGTAACAAAATAAAGATATCGCCACACTTCTGCTGCACCGCGCAATGGGCTGCGGTCATTTACCGAACTTCAAAGGCAGATGTGAAAATCTTTATGAATTAGCGCACAAAGGTCTAAAATACTGAATGCGGTATTTTCCTTCCCAGATTTTTTTTTACCCCAAAGCCTTTTATGAATTGAGGGCCTTGTAGTTTGTAAACCCAGAAAAATGACATTTAAATTTTATTTATTTTTTTGTATTTTTAAAATCGATTTTCAATTTTGCTAGCAATAGCATGTATGGGGGCTTTGCTATTCACCTCCAAAGTCAGCTCGAAATTACGCATAAATTCCTGCGTAATTAGGAATGGTAACAAATAGCTGCGAAATTAATTTACGCTGTTTACCCAAAATTTCACATTACGATTATGATCCGTAATTGCTTATTACAATGCGTAATTACTAATGAGCTCACCTTTGTAAATATACAGTGGGTTGCAAAAGTATTCGGCCCCCTTGAAGTTTTCCACATTTTGTCATATTACTGCCACAAACCTGAATCAATTTTATTGGAATTCCATGTGAAAGACCCATACAAAGTGGTGTACATGTGAGAAGTGGAACGAAAATCATACATGATTCCAAACTTTTTTTTACAAATAAATAACTGCAAAGTGGTGTGTGCATAATTATTCGGCCCCCTTTGATCTGAGTGCAGTCAGTTGCCTATACACATTGCCTGATGAGTGCTAATGACTAAATAGTGTGCACCTGTGTGTAATCTAATGTCAGTACAAATACAGCTGCTCTGTGAGGGCCTCAGATGTTGTCTAAGAAAATATTGGGAGCAACAACACCATGAAGTCCAAAGAACACACCAGACAGGTCAGGGATCACGTTATTGAGAAATGTAAAGCAGGCTTAGACTACAAAAAGATTTCCAAAGCCCTAAACATCCCATGGAGCACTGTTGAAGCGATCATTCAGAAATGAAAGGAGTATGGCACAACTGTGAACCTACCAAGACAATGCCATCCACCTAAACACACAGGCCGAACAAGGAGAGTGCTGATCAGAAATGCAGTCAAGAGGCCCATGGTGACTCTGGACGAGCTGCAGAGATCTACAGCTCAGGTGGGAGACTCTGTCCATAGGACAACTATTAGTCATGCACTGTACAAAGTTGGCCTTTATGGAAGAGATACTTTTGCAACCCACTGTATGCGCTTGTCTTGGCTTGGGTTTAGGTTAGGAATGATCTTCTAGTGACCAGACATTTCAAATGTGTTTCATCTGCAACATGAGGATGACTAAAGGCTTGTACACACGCCATACCGCCGCTGGGCCTCCCGCTGGGCGGACGTTCAGAAACAGCCTTATCAGTCCACCGACAGCGCGTGCACACATGCTACTGTCGGCTGAACGTCCACCCAGCGGCTTAGCTTATTCAGAAGGTTTCCTTTTATGATTCCTCCTGGCAGACAGATGGCTGAGACAATTGAATGCCAGGCTGGGTGGGGGGAGGAGGAGAGACACTCTTAGGGAGAGACAGTTTCTGCCCATTGCCAGGGAGAGAGACCTTTGCATGTCACCCTGCTCAGCACCTGGGTTACAACATGGCAGCCAGCAACTACAGACCATGGGAGAGGAGTATAGAGACTCAGCCCAAACCTTTCTGTGCTGGGACTGTGCACTGCTGGGCTTGACTGATTGGCTGCTTCAGCTGTCACTTGTAAGTCTGGCTGGCTGCACTATACTGCTGGCTGCTTGTCCCCAAGTCCATTGCTGTGGTGGTAAAGAGAGGTGGCGGTGCTACATTGGGGAATGCAAGGGCGCTAGCCCCCCTGGGAATCCCTGTGCCCTCTAAGTGCCTCCCCCCCCAGATCAGTAAAATCTTTTCATATTTCAATTCTTTTTATTTCTATTATTTAATTAATCAACTGAATTAAATTATGTACAGTAACTGGTGTTTCCTCCTCCACACTCTGGGGTGTTTTTCATTGTTTTTAATAATTTTGTTTATGGAATTTACAAATACAGCTCACATGTCTATAGAATGCACACTACAAATTGGGAATTCCCAATGCTGGTGGTAATATAGCATTTGTAGCAGTTTGATTGCTTGTGGAAGGCCGACTGTGCGAAAATTTGAAATAAACACAATACTTTTTATTTTTCAAAGATTTTTATTTTTCACATTTTAATACACACACAATTCCGAAGATGTTTCTTTTTTCATTTTAATACACACACATATGCGTATAATTCCAAAGATTTTGTTTTATTTTTTACATTTTAATAGTAATATTAAATTACAAATTGAAGTACAAATTTATAAAAAATGTTCAAGACATTGACAGAAGGTTTAAATTGTAAAACAGGATTCATGACACCTTATGTTACATGATTGATTTGGCTTCATGATCTTCAGAAACCTGCTGGATTTCATGTATGGTTGCACTAACTCACTGGCTCCAGCCTGCTGATCACCTGACACCTAACGGATAAACAGTAACCAGCACAACTGTCATCTTCGTGTTTACCATTTATCTGCATCAGTGTTTTACTTCAGCTTACATCTGGAAATATGCCTGAAGAAGGGGACTAGATCCCAGAAAGCTTGCATTATTTAACTCTGTTAGCCATTAAAAGGTATTATTTTTTACAAAACGTTGTTTTTTTCTACCTATATTACATTGTAATACACACACATGCATATAACTCCAAAGATGTTATTTTTTACATTTTAATACACACATGCATATAATTCCAAATACTTATTATTTTTTATTTATTTATTTATTTTTTGCATTTTAATACATATATATATATATAATTTAAAGATTTTTATTTTCTACATGTTAATACACAAACATGTACAGTATATAATTCCCAAGCATAAAAAGTTCAAAACTTCGAATGATAACTAATGAATAGTGCAGTATACTTGAAATATTGGTTTTGGTTCCATTTTCTCAGCACTAGCCAGTGGTGTAGCAATAGAGGATGCAGAGGTTGTGACCACACCGGGGCCCTTAAACCAGAAGGGGCTACTAGGGGCTCTCCCTCAACCACAGTGTTAGCTCTTCAATGGTGCAATGCTGGTGATTATCACTACTATAGATGCTTTGAATAGTGGTAATCATTAACAAACTGTTCCCCTCCTCTGCTTACACCTCTCATACTATGGATGTCTTTGGCAGATTTTGTTGCGCCATATAAATTGGTATTTATAGAATGCTTGGGGGTCCACTATAAAACTGGCATTGGGGCCCAAAAGCTCCTTAGAGACATCATTGGCACTAGCATGACTTAAAGGTTACAGGCATTACAATGATTTTACCAACTATCACCGCAGCACCCCTTACCCCCCCCCCCCCACCCCCCACCCCCCTCCCCGCATTTTATGTTTTTGTGTTTCTGAAACAGAGAGACAAGAACAAATTTCTTCCCAACTGCTTGATAGTAGTAAAATGAAATGTATACACAGGAGGAGACAACTCAATATTATAGAATAAATAAGTCAACATCCAAGGATTAACTATATAGAAATACACACAGTCTTTGCCTATACTGTATAGATGGGCAAATAATTGAGAACTTGTTATCTTTCTGTACATCAAACAGTGAATAAACTTGCTTCTTGCAATAAAGCATTAAAGACTTTACATGTAATATGGGAATTTTCAGCAAAGCTATTTTCACCTTGACTATAGTGTATATGAGACAACATTTCTGCAAAAATTATGGGGGGACATGAATATAGCTTTATCCACTTATCATTCTGTGTAAATTAAACATATCACTTTAAAGTGATCAGCTGAGTGAGAAGTAGTCACAATGTGTCGTTTCAGTAAGAAAGCACACAGTAGTTGTAATTCAGCCAGGAAGAGTTTATATTACTCCACTGGTTCATATCCTTCTCCAAAGTGCTGATATAGCCAGAGAGCTCTGCAGATAAAGCGATCATATTTCTCTCTGGCAGCTCTCCTGTTATTAGTAGCTTCTAAATGTCTGGATCACATGACATGAGATGACATTGACAGCAGCTGTAAAGTACTGCTAAAGGACATCACATGTCTATGTGGGTTTCCTCCGGGCACTCTGATTTCATCCGGTTTCTTCCCACAATTCAGCTACGTTACTTGGCTTCCTGCTAAATTGGCCCTAGACTATGATAGAAACACTACACGATACATACACAGATATATGACTGTGGTAGGGATTAGATTGTGAGCCCCTCTGCGGGACACTTAAAGGAAACCTGAAGTATGTAAAAAATAAAGTTTCACTTGCCTGGGGCTTCTGACAGCCTCCTGCAGCCGTTTTGTGCCTGTACCATTACCAAACGAACCTCCGGTCCCCCGCCACAGCTCACTTTAAGTTTCTTCAGTTGCCGTCTACTGCGTATGCATGGCCCTGGCCACATGCTTCCTTGTTTGTGCTCCCGTCAAGTAATGTATACAGGAGCGCATATGAGGACGCACACAGGCAGGGCCGCACAGGCACAGTGCACTCCAACTTGTACGTTGGTGAAAATAAAAGTGAGCCACGGCGGGGGAAGGGAGGATCTTTTGGAAATGCTGAGGGAACAGGATGACTGCAGTGGGCTGGCAGAAGCCCCAGGTAAGTGAAACTTTTTTTTTTTACATACTTCAGGTTCCCTTCAAGTGACAAGACCATATACTCTGTAAAAATACAGGTCTTTTTTAATTAATAAAATAAAGAATACAAATAGCAGCAGCAATCAAATACCACCAAACGAAAGCTCTATTAGTGGGAAGTAAAGGAGATAAAATTCATTTGGGTGCTAAGTTGTATGACCGAGCAATACCGGTAAATTTGTAAAGTGCCGAATTGTAAAAAAATGGCCTGTTCACTAGGGGGGTATAAACCTCTGGTCCTCAAGAGGTTAATGTTGCCTGAAGTGCATCTTAAATGGAACTAAGTGGTAAAACAAAAGAGTGGCTATACTAATTAAAAATGAAATTAAATATTATCTATCAGTATAAAAAAAAAACACACACACACACCTACCACTATTTTTTAAACCAAAACACACAAATAAACAAATATTAGTATGAAGTAGCTGAGGCTGGGCACCTGAGAAGACTCCACAAGGAGGAAGTGAATTGGTAGATGGTGCTCGAGGCAAGAGGACAGTAATGATAAATGGTGAGTATTGTCCAGGGTTAGGAAAGTTTTAGAAGGATTAGGCTTTATATGATAGGGTAGGTGGAAGATGTTTCTTATCCGTTACGGTTAGAAGGTTTAGATTATGAATCAGAAAGGGCATTGATGTTAAAGGAATACTATCGATTCACATATTTTTTTCAATTGACACAGGAATTGTTTGGGAAGTGCTGGTAAATACTGGTGTATACATTTTAGTAGCAACTTCTTTGTTTACTGTTATCAATATACATTCAAACTTTACTGACCCCAAAACTGACGGCTGACTGAGCCATTAAGAGAGGGGAAATTCCCCTCACACTTGATCAGTTAACTCTATGTGTAGCTCTGTGTGTGACAGAGAAGAGAGCTCCCAACAGCTGCAGCTCCTATGTCCTGTGTTTCTGACTGACCTGTCTGAAGAGAGCAGAGGAAATGTAACTAATTGTCACAGCTTTTTATACTGTTTTTGCTTTCAGAGTTTGATATGTTTGGTATTTGCTTTATGTAGTCTGATATGCAACTCTGGCTGTGCATTACAGCAGACACCCCTTCTGCAATTGATTTGTCCCAATATAGCTAAATCCTACCCTCAATAAATTACAGCTTTTGCCTCTGATATTTAACATGAAAAGTAGGAAAATGTTTACACAGCTACTTACACATTATTTGCACCGTCATTTTAGAACACTTGGGTATCGGGTTAGGTACCGTACCAGGAAATTGGTTTACTCTAAGAGAGAAGACAAATATTAGGTATCAATACATGTGTTTAAGCTTTGTGAAAAATGAACCTTCTGTAATAACCTAGCTGAGTCTTCATGGTCATTTACAGACATATATGTACTCACTAATAAGGTTGTCACTAGGCATGGTCAGAAAGGCCATTTTCAAATTCCGCAGAAATTACGATTTCCACCAATGCCAGTTTCTGACTTTCCATTGTTTTGGTCCTGATTTTTTTGTTTTTCAGATCCCTAGGGAGTAATTTCTTTGTACTTTTTTCCATCAGAGAATGCAAAAAGGAAAAAAAAAAAACAGAAATTGGAAAATCAGAAAAACGGAAACATGTGATTGGTCTAAAATTATCACGGTAATCCGTTTTTTGCAGATAAAATTCTGCATTCTCTGATTGGTCCAATGCTTTTGAGTTCTGTAATTGAGTTAAAATTACCGAGTGTTGGCAAATCGGATTTTTGCATGATTCTGATTTCCATTTTCCGATCTGAAATATCGATTTCCGATTGAAACTGCGGAAATTTCAATCCTGCTGAATCTGAATGAGCATCCCTACCTAGCTGTCATGTGACTAACCATTGCCCCTGACAAGCAGCATATTAATATATTTCTGCCAAGTTGAATAAGGAAGTTTAAGACACTGTTTTGTAATATACTAAAATGAAGAGCAATAAAGGAAATCTGTATACAATTCAATCATCACTTTGAAAAGTTTTGAAGAACATGACAGGTTCCATTAGCTTCTCTTCATTTCTGTGTTAGTAAATCACCCTATATTTTATTGGCTTGTTAGAAGTTCTGTTGATCTCCACACCAATGGAAAACATGGTTCCTCCTTGGTACATGGAATCTAAGGCCTCGATTCATAAAAGTGCTGTCGGTAAGGTAAAGTCGAGCGGGGAAACACCGCTGTCGGTATTTCCGCCTTCAGGGTGGTAATTCATAAAAATGTTTCTAGTTGTGACAGGCGTGCGGAGATATTCCGCTGTAGGCAGGCATTAGGCTGTCGGGACACATGCGGAAACAGGAGAAGCTGGCCGAGTCCCTCCGTGCGGTGTTCTCTCTGCAGCTGCTTGGGAGGTCTGTCCTATTCACTGCAATGGATTCCGCACGCTTCTCGCCACATCAGAGGTAGCGGTAATCCCCGTCTGCATACCGCTACCTCTAATCTTTATAAATTGACATTTGTTACTTTTGTTATGATAATCACCGCGCAAGGCGGTGATTTATCACTCTGCTCGCGAATGTCAGCTTTTCATGCGGAAAAAGTCTTTATGAATACAGATTTTGCTGTGTGGTCGGTAAAGTGAGCCGTTTTCAGCATTTCCGCATGCGGGAATGCTTTATGAATCGAGGCCTTAGTGACCATTCATCTTTCTTCAGAGAATCTTACAAGGGGCAATAGGCCACTAACCCTAGAAGGTAGCATGTAGCACAGCCAAAACCTCAGTTACCCCCATTAGTAATAAAAAGAACAGGAATACCACAGTGTAGAGAGGGGAAAAAATACCAAGTATGGACTGGCTGACAAGCTGGACAGGGTAGCAAAAGAGACTAACTAAGAGGTAATGGAGCAAAGAGACCATAAGGAAAAGGTTGCACACTCACCTGTCTGGTAGGCAGGACAGCGTAAAAGGATTGACACACTGGCAAGACAGAGATAGGTTGTGGACTAGCAGGTAGATAGGACAGGGTAGCAGACTAACAGGTATGATCACCTGACAGGACATAAAAAGGTAGCACACCGGATTAGCAGGCAGGCAAGGAAACAGGACAGCTGGGAGCCAGGACAGTGTAATAGTCATGCTGGAGTTGCCGGAGCAAACAGCTCTAAGAACTGTTTAACCAGGGAACTGAACTACTGTGTGTGTTTATAGAGAACAGCCTGTGTAATTCTCCCTTCTCTGAAAGTAATGAGCTAGTGTAATTTGAGCTGTCAGATGTCTGCCGACTGAGTTAATATGAGCTAATATGTAAACGGGGGAGGTTGACCCGTTCAGTGCTCCCGGGATATTGGAAGTAACCATTCTGCAGAATCTCAGTAGGATTTCTATAAGCTTTAACAAGGAAATGTTTTTCTTTAAAGGTTATTATGCTGTTGCTTATCTTTTAGAGTAAAGAGGAAATTCTGAGTTCAGGTCCACTTTAAATAACTCTTGCTGTAGCCATTCCTCCAACAGGCTGATATAAAGGAAGCCATATGCTACATGAATGCTTTCCTGAAGTGTGCCCAATGACAATGACATTTACACCACTTTTCAAGATGATAGGGACTGGCATGGGATTAAAATGGTGCTAAATCTTTGTGCAGACTTGGTGAATATAACAGGTGTTTTCATGCCTTACAAGTCCGTCATCTCCACCGGCACCCTAGAGTCTGTTTCAGAAGCTTTACTAGTGGACAGACAGCCAGTTGCACACTGAAGAGCCCAGAGAAACTGGTTCTTTGTTTTGGTTGTTACACAAATCAGATACACAGAAAGAAGAATCTGGAAAAAATTGCCCATAAAAGACAACCACTCCCATCCAAACAATGCCAAAAAATCTAAACGGAAGACATTTAACATTACGTAAAAAACCCAGGTCAGTAAAGAGGCTACTGTGAAAGTTATAATCTTGCAGTAGGTGCCTGTACCGTTCATTGCATTGCTACTATTTTTCATCTTTCGCAGATGTACACTCAGGGAAATACTCAGAAGGACCGATGTTGCAAAGTATACAAGAAGTGGAAGAAAATTGCACAACAGATAGAAAGCATACATTGCTTGAGCACCTCGCCTGTCAATGTGGTCTTCTTCAGTGGCATTCCTAAAATCTATCCAAAAGGTAGTCAACAATTTCATAGAAGTGTACAGAACGGACAACAGCACAGAGGCAGTAATCAGATAGACAACCTTCTGAGATAAGATGGCCTTCAGGCGTACGAGGAAGGCATGGCGGAAGGTGGAGATCTTCAGCCAGAAAAAGAAGGACAGCAGGGCTGATAACCAGATGCTGGAGTAGTTTGAGATGTCCCAAACAACCCCAGTCAGGTGGTGACAAGCCAGAAACAACTTTGTAGTAAACAAGTTATTACATAAATACATCAACCGAGAAACGTAGAAGAAGAATCTTGCAGCGCAAAGAGAGGTGATTATCTGGTCAGTAACCGTCATTGACTTCTGCTTCAACCAGTCAATGACATTCATGGTAACAACAAATGATTGTGTCAACAGGCCAGTGAAAATTATTGCTGCAGATGCAATAAGCGGAAGATAAGCTTGTGTGATAATATCTGCCTCCTTACCTCCCGTATAATTGGCCATCTATCCAGTTATAGACAAGATCTAACTATGTAAAAAGTCATAGAAATATTTGATTTTATAGAGAACTGTCTTGTAAGAAATAATGCAAATAGTAATACAGAGACTTACTGTGAGGACCTTAATGCAAATAAAGTAGATGGAAGCGTATTTGACTGATTTAACCGCATAGTGAAGTTATTACCAGGCACCACGTTAACTGAGAGTAAAAATATGTATTAATATTCCTGTTTACTGCCAATACCAAGGTTAAAAGGAAATATAATATACAATCATGGGCATAGACAATAACTTATATTTACTAAACTTGGTAAACGTAATGCGTACAGGCAGCACACGTTAAAGTGACCTAAGCACCTTTAATGTAAAAAATATAAAAAATAAACCTCCCCCTAAGCAAGTTTGTAGCTGATGTGAGCTGGTGGTGGTGGGGTAGTTAAATTAACCCCTACTCTACTAGGGTATCCATCTTGCAACTGTCAATGCTGCAATGCCGTGGTTCAAAGTGCCCTCAACATCCAGTGCATTCCTGGCCACTGGTGCACGACAGGAGATGTAGAAATTAATGTCTTTACATCTCCTAGCCAGAAGATATAATGACTTCAACTTCATGCATGCACCAGCGGTTGGGGATGCCACATCTCCCAGCATGCATCAGCGGATGGGCACACCCTGGACATTGCAGGCACTTTGAACTACAGCGTTGTGGCATTGACAGCTGCCAGATGGATGCCCTGGTAGAGGCGGGGGGTGCTCCATAGGTAAGTTAATTCAACACACACACACACACACACTTTTTACGACCCTCCCTTTAAAGGGAAGGTTCCTCTTCAATATTTTATACAATAAAGGTACTCAGGTTGTTTTAATTTCACCACACAGTACACAAATTACGTAATGGATTTTGATAAAAATTTCTTGTTCTGTAATTTACCTAATGTGGTATTTTAGACTTTGTTTTCCATATTTACTGAGGGCCCGTTTCCAGTCACCAGCCCCAATTTTTTTCCACACACAATTTCATATGCAGAAACGCAGTCTATTAAAATCAGTAGCCTGCTTCTGAATCATGTGTGGATGGCGAAAACGTTTTTTGCAGAACGAAATCCAAATCTCTACAGCTGTGCATAGCATGGCTATAACGATTCATATGTTAATTTGGATCAGCGCAAGGGATGCTCATTCGGATTCCACGGAAATTAAATTTCCGCATTTCCGATCAGAACTCGGAATTCAGAAAACGGTAATCTGATTTCTGTGGAAATACCACATTACCCCGGTAATTTTAGCCCAATCACAGGACTGGGAAGCATTGGACCTATCAGAGAAGTCAACTTGGAAGTATTTGGTCATTCAGAGAATTCAAAAAATGCCAAAATAAAGACTGCTCGGAAATCTTAAAACAGAAATCGTAAATCTGCAGAATCAGCATTGGCAGAAATCAGAATTTCCGTGTAATCAGAAATCGACATTTCCAACCATCCCTGATCAGCACTAAGATTTTCATACATGTGGTGATAGTTGGGTAATTTAGTGCAAAACTGCATAACAATTCACAAAGATTATTACCTTAATTTGTTATTTTAAGAAATCATGCGGTATATATAATTTGCTATTTGATGGATTAGTCCACTGCATGGAAAATGGATGAAAGACGTGATACTGGCAGCATTTTCTCTACTATCCTGACAAGTAAAGGGCATTCCCAAGCTGCATAAAATTAACATAAAATGTGAATCAGCTGAAAACCATTAGTATCTTATTTGTAGCCTTCTAAGCAGGAGATATTTGCAAATATTCATGTTGGAGTGAGCATATTAGGTGTCCCACAATGCATCACTGCTTACTTACAGAATAACCCAAATATCATTGTAAGCCTTCTAATAAGGGAGGAGCTGTGGTGATCCTTGATAAGGGTTACTATCTTAAAGAAGTGCATAGTCAATTTGAATAATGGGGATGTTTATACCGAGTTTTTAGGGAATCCCATTAATAACCTGATATCTAGGGTTAAAAAGTTAGTTAAGTCAGCCTTCCAATTAGATGTTATTAGTAAGGCTCTCAGGACTTTTTTGATCAAGGGTCATCTTTTCACCCCTTTACCTTTTCTATATTTTACCAATGGTTCACAAAAGTTTACAACAGCCACCAAGCAGACCTATCATTGCTGCTTGAGATTCTTTTTGCTCAATTGCTGGAGCATATTCTACAACCTTTATGTTTATAGCTAGGAGTCATATCTGAAAGACAGATTCATGTTTTTGGAAGTTATGAATTCTTTAGGTGATGTTGATGAGCAGTGGTTGTTTGTGACCATTGACCTCCACAGTCCACACCTCGCTCTCATACGATAGGTGTGGAGAAAATCAAACACTGCCTTTTTGTGTACTCTGACCGGGAGGACAGACAGTGAAAGTTTTTCCAGGACCTTCTTGGCAGTGTGCTGCATGAAAACTATTTTTACTTTGATAGGCAGTTCTATCAGCAACAGAGGGGCACAGCCATGGGGTCTAACATGGCTCCGGCCCATGCTAACTTATCGGTTATACAAGGAGGCCTTCATATATACTAGTCTCATGTTTCATGTTTCATATTTATGCAAAGTGTTGGAAAAGATACATTGATGGTATTTTTTGCGTATGGGCCATGCCACATTCAAACCTAGAGGCTTTTATAATGTTCCTCAATGGATCTTGCAGTAACATCAGACTAACTGTAAACTGTGATGTTCAGTGTGTGTCTTTTCTGGACATCATGATACATTATAAGGATGGCAGATTAGCGACAGACTTTTATTCTAAGTCCACTGACCGTAACTCTATTTTGCAATTTAATACCTTTAATCCTAGGCACGTTGTGAAAAATTTCTCAGGAGGTCTGTTGACATGTTGGAGAGGGTCATCACTGACACCGCTAGATACGATGATTGGAGAGGGTTATCACTGACACCTCTAGATATGATGATAGGGTGGAGCAGATGACCAGTAAATTTATGGCACGTGGTTACCCAGGTGAGGTGGTCATCAATGACCAATTGAACAGGCGGCATCAGAGAAGAAGTAGCAGAGTAATAAAGTAGAAGGGCAGAATTCCATTGCCTCGATAATACAATCAGTCAAGACATGGAAAGAAGTATAAGGCATCATTGGGATGTATTGAGGGATTCACTCTCTAAAATTCCCGAATTTACACAATCTCCTATCCTTCTCTTTAAACAAGCTCACCAGCTCGTTCATTCAGATGTCACACCAGTTAAAAAAAATCCTCAAAAATAGTGGTGTAACGATTGCAGAATTATCTCCATGGTCAGCGCACAAGATGTGCGCTGACACTGCGGAAATCCTCCACAAGCGTCTGAATAACAGAACCCAGCTTTGGTGCAATGCACCTGTAGAGGGGAATTCCCACCAGCAGATGGAGCTGCAGAGTGCAGAGGAATAAACCCTCTGCACTGCCACAGATGCCAATAGGAATTGTACGAGGGGAAGCAATACAAGGCAAGATAGCCCCTAGTGAGAGAGAGTGAGCACAGAGACAGAATGTATGTATGTCCACCAATCTAGTCGCCACCTGGCAACGGTGCACACACAACAGCGAAGACCAAGTGGGAAGCAATCGAAAGAATGGCGATTGCTAATAGCGACACAAGACTGAGTAAAGACAGAGCATAGGTGTATTAAGAAAGACACAGCAAACAACAATAATCAGAACGCCAAGGAAAAAAACAAACGCACTAGCTAAACGCAGTCGCCGCACGAGAAGCGCAACAGAGACAAAACGCGCCAACCCTGACTAACAAATGAACACAGAAAACACAAACAAACATAAAACAGAGACGCTTGCGAATCGGTTGCCTTACCTCAGGCAACAGCAAGCGTTTGCTCCAGACCGACAGATAAACAGACAACAGAAAAAGGTCAGATAGGATCCACTACTCTTCCACAAGAGCGAGTGCGATCCGTACACGGGAACAGAACTGAAAGGAGCCACTGCTCTTCCGCAAGAGCGAGTGCGACCCTCACAACAAGACAGACAGAAGGAGTAGCCAGTAGCAACCGCAGCTCTGGCTACACTCCTAGACAGAATACAGAGAGATCCACCACCTCTAACGCTAGGGCAAATGCAATCCAAACAGACAGAGCGATTTCCTGTCAGCCGCCGCTGGCGATAGAACAATCGCAACAGAAAGACAGAACTAGGCAAAACAGATAATAACGACCTCACTGAGCTAGAAGGAATGCTAGTGCACTCCCAAGGATAACTACTCTAAGATAGCAATAATAGCCAACAATGAGCAGAGGGCTGAGACTTCAGGCAAGTTAGCAGGAACAAACCATCATGACCAGCAAGGAATTCTGGGAGGAAATGGTATTTATACTGCAAGCCATCAAAGGAAGCAGCTAAGCAATTTGCATGACAAGTGGATGCAAATTCCTCACCAGAACAGCAACTCTGAAACTTGCAGAATGAAGACAGGTCTCTTTTCCAGGGACCTGCAGCACTCAGACCTAAAAAATGGTCAAAAAGCTGTCTGCCTGTGCAGACAGCAGAGCAGATTATTACAAGTGGTACTTTCCCAAGCCTTAGCCGTGACCTATGCAATAATAGCAATAAAGGTGATTGCTTTGTCCACCATACCGGTGGTCCCAAATATTAAATCAAGTCTAGATATTCTTGTAATTCCACATGGGTGGTTTATCTGATTAAGTGCCCCTGTGGCAAATGCTATGTGGGAATGACAGCGAAGCGATTGAAAGAATGACCGTCATATCATAAATACACTATTAGGAATGGCAATTTAGAACAAGCAGTCTCTTAACATTTCTGTAAAAATAAACACTTGGTTAGTGAGTTACGTGTCCAAGTTATTGACTCTGTTACCCCCTAGCTATAAAGGTGGAGATCGACTCAAACAGCTTCTGATGAAGGAGGCCAGATGGATTATTTTTGACACTATCCATTCTGGCTTCAATAAAGAGTATAACTTAGTTTTAATTGGTAAGTGTTCTCTCTATCTATATCCATATGTTTATGTTTTTCACTTTATTTATTATGTTGCTTTATGTTTTTTAGATTTGGAGTACCCATGGATTTGGAGACTGCTGTGCCTTGATCCTCCCCTTTGTAAGTCCTGGAAGAGAGTCTTTATGTTGCCATGGATGATCCAGGAGCAGCGCCGATATAGCTTGGCAGCTTGTTTCTTGGATGCGCCCATGTAAGGCAGCAGAGGAGGTGTTCCTGGGTGCACATGGGGGACTATGCTGACATGGTGCAACCTCCTCCTGGTGCACCCCTGTGATGAGTGAGGTGATGAACGACACAATACCACTTGTGTCTGTTTACACATGTTGTACTGCATGGTACGGCCTCTTTCTGGTGTGTGCACATGACACATGAGGAGTGGGACAGGCGTACCATGTTTGTTTACACATAAGGGTGTGGCCCACAGTGGCATTAACCAACGGACAGTTGTGACGACCAATGTACGTTCAATAGGGATCTCCTTGATCCAGGGTTACTCCACAGCACTTGGTGAGATAGACAAACACCTCTTGGGAGGATATTGAGGGTGTAGATCGGTGATTTTTGTACTTGTTGCAATATTGTTTATATGGTGAGCTGGCGACCAATGACGGGGCGGGGGGAGGGGGAGCTCTTACTGAAAATAAACTTTGTAAATAATTTCAGACACATTTTTGTAAATATTTTATTGTATCTTTTTATGGGTTGACACAGAATGTATCCCGCTTTGATAAAATGTAAAGAATGCAGTATACAGCTTGTATAACAGTGTAAATTTGCTGTCCCATCAAAATAACTCAACACACAGCCATTAATGTCTTAACCACTGGCAACAAAAGTGAGTACACTCCTACATAAAATATTTACAGAAATCTGATAGATGTATTCACTTTTGTGAGAATGTTCTATATATCACATACAAATACATGAAAATAACCTTGTTCTTATTTGCTGATCATGTACTTCTGTTATCCACTTTTGAGCAGTGCTTAGTACACACCACTTATCATTGCGGCAAAATATTTGGCAATCAGATATATTGGTGTACCAAGAACATTTTAATTTCTATTTTTTTCCAAAGTGAAAACTAAAATATAGAAATAAATTGTTAGTGCAACACCAAATAAGTATATAAAATCATAATAATAAAGAAACTACACATATGTAGATACAAAAAATAAATACAGAAACAGAACAAATTCTACTTGAGCATATGAACAAGCACAGGTTCACTAATAAGAGAAAAAAACAATAATACATACCATATATACTCGCAAGCAAGCCGACCCGCATATAAGCCGACCCCCCAACTTTTAACTGAAAAAACAGGAAAAAATGATTGACCCTCATGTAAGCCGGGGGTAGGAAATGCTGGCCGTGTGATTCCCTCCAGTGTGTCCCAGTATAGCTAGTATAGTGTCCAGTATGGGTAGGTAGTGCCTCAGTACAGCTAGTATAGTGCCCAGTATAGCTAGTAAAGTGCCCAGTATAGCTAGTATAGTGCCCAGTATAGTTAGTATAGTGCCCTAGTATAGTGCTCAGTATAGCTAGTATAGTGTTCAGTATAGCTAGTATAGTGTTCAGTATAGCTAGTATAGTGCCCAGTATAGCTAGTATAGTGCCCAGTATAGCTAATAAAGTGCCCCAGTATAGCTAATAAAGTGCCCCAGTATAGCTAGAATAGTGCCCCAGTATAGCTATTATAGTGCCCCAGTATAGCTAGTTTAGTGCCCAAGTATAGCTAGTATAGTGCCCAGTATAGCTAATAAAGTGCCCCAGTATAGCTAGAATAGTGCCCCAGTATAGCTATTATAGTGCCCCAGTATAGCTAGTATAGTGCCCCAGTATAGCTAGTATAGTGCCCAGTATAGCTAATAAAGTGCCCCAGTATAGCTAGAATAGTGCCCCAGTATAGCTATTATAGTGCCCCAGTATAGCTAGTATAGTGCCCCAGTATAAGTAGATAGTAGTGCCCAGTATAGCTAGTATAGTGCTCAGTATAGGTAGATGGTGTCCCCCCCCCCCCCCCCCACGGCCGCCGCTGCTATTAGCTTACCCGGCGGCTTCCCATATTCCTCCCTCCGTCTCCTTCACGGGCTTGTAAATAATTCACAGCAGCTCGCCCCACGGCGGCTGCTGTGTGATGACGGAGGAAGCTGTAGGCAGAGCGGCTTCCTGTACGGGCGAAGTGTATCGCCGTTGCTATGGGAACCGCTCTGCCTACAGCTTCCTCCGTCATCACACAGCAGCCGCCGTGGGGCGAGCTGCTGTGAATTATTTACAAGCCCGTGCAGGAGACGGAGGGAGGAATATGGGAAGCCGCCGGGTAAGCTAACAGCAGCGGCGGCCGCGGGGGGGGGGGGGGGAGCCAACGGACCAACATGACTTGCAAGCAAGCTGACCCCCCAACTTTTGGCCCACTTTTGGGGGGGTCAAAAATTCGGCTTGCTTGCGAGTATATACGGTATACTATTTATCGCCCACACATCTCTGCTTACGAGGGAACAGTTTAAGCAAACTTCTCATCATTGTATTAATGGATGGCTTAAAATTGCATAAATAAAGACAACAGAAGAGACAAAATGTATACATTGGTTCAAAACCATAGATAAAGGTTTAACCACTTCAGCCTACAGGCCATTTTACCTTAATGCCAAAAGCCATTTTTACCTGTCAGTGCTCCTTCCATTAATTCGTCCACAACTTAATCACTGTTTCTAACACTTGAATGGTCTATATCTTGTTTTTGGTCTATATCTTGTGGGCGATATTTGTTTTCACTATTTACTTTATTTTCTATGCATTTTATAGGCAAATTCAAGAAAAAATGAAATAATACACTATTTCTCCAATTCCATCCCCTATTATTTTAAAGTAAGCAATGCTACTATAAATAAAAGCCACCCATATTTTTTTGCCTATTGGTCCCGGCTATCATGACATTTAAATTATGCCCCTAGTACAATGTATGGTGCCAATATATTATTTGGAAATAAAGGTGTATTTTTTTAGGGGGTTTCTTTTTGTGTGTGTCCTCAATAGCAAGCTTTTATGTACTAAAATAACAGCAATATACCTTCATGACATACATATTAAAAAAAGCTGAGTCCCTTTGGCAACTACTTTTGGATTTTTTTAACTTTTTTTTTTTTTTGACATGTGTTTGCTTGGTTACTGGGGTTGAGGGCTTTGGAAGGGATTCATTTATTATTTCTTTTATTGAAAGTTTGAGGTGTCTGCAATTTAACACTTCACCACTAAACGGCACTAGAAACACAATCCTGATTTACCGGGAAGTGTTTTTTTTTTTTTACTTTTGTTTCGTTACTATGAATGGACATGGCCCCTGTTTGGGGTAATGTCCATTCATTACAGGCACTGCCATTGGTTCATTCCCTTCCCTAATCACTGACATGGAAATGCCGCCAGGTATGAGCAGCAGTCGCACGCGCATGCACATGCACCCGCTGCTTAAACACTGATGCGTATACTTAAGCGGTGCCTCTCTGGACAACTATAGTCGTCTAGATTGGCTAAAGTGGTTAAACAAGGATCCTAACTTCATGTCCTGGTACGATGGGTTTAAAATGCCCAAAAAAATTGTTATTTTTAATTTTGTGTGCTGGTAAGGTGGTGTTTAATGCCCCAATTTCTTGTATTTCTTGTGCTGGCATTATGGATTTTAAAGAGGAAATGTCGCGAAAATCTTAAAATTTAAAACACATACAAATAGGAAGTATGTTTCTCCCAGAGTAGAGCTACGTACACACATACGACAACGATCGTTCGTTGTGAACGACAAACGATCTTTTAATTGACGAAAGAACGACCAAAGTAAAGTTAGCTTTTAAAGGTGTGTAACGATCTGTTCGTTTGTTAACGAACGATCCAGAACAACGTCACATATTGTTCCTGGAAGTGACATCATAGCAAGTTCCACTCACACGTAACGAATGGTTCAAAACATACGTTACACTGTAAAACTAACGTTATGTATATTACATTACAGTACAAGATTTTATACTGTAGGTATGTAGGTAGAGCATTTACATAATATAGCGTTGACAAAACATACAAAAATACACTGTCCTGTTAAAATGACAATTATGGTATAATCGTGTAGCAATTAACGTGTCACAGAACACATTCATAGAAAACGTTAAATCACGAAAAGCAACTGTTTCGCTTGCACATAAAAATGAAAGGTTCTATGGAGATATAACGAAATGCGCATGTCAAGCCTAGTACGAACGACCGTTTTCTAACGATGTACTACTTTTGCAAACGATTGTCGTTTAAAAAATCTGCCAAGGCAGATCTTTCGTTTTTAACAATCTAGCTCGTCCATCGTTTGACTTAATGATCGTTGGATGTTTTTTTTTAACGATCGTTGTTTGAAATGATTGGGGAACGATCGTTTCAAACTACTATAGTCGCATGTGTGTACGCACCTTAAGATGAGCCATAAATTACCCTTCTCCTATGTTCCTGTCACTTACAATAAGAAGTAGAAATCTGTAATTACTGACAGATTTTGGACTAGCCCATCTTCTCATAGGGGGTTTCTCAGGGTTTTCTTTATTTTTAAAAGCACTTAGTGAATAGCAGTTGCTCTGTCCAACTGCCAAAATAGTGTACTGCGAGCCATCTTTGTATAAATCTTTTTCAGGGAATGTGTTCATAAAGAATAAAGGCCTTGATGAGACTCCCCTATGGAGAGATGGACTAGCCCAAAACCTGTTGTTAATGTCAGATTTCTACTACCTACTGTGAGTAGTGTTGGGCAAACACCTAGATGTTCGGGTTCGAGAACGTTCGCCGAACATCGCCGCGATGTTCGGGTGTTCGCGCCGAACTCCGAACATAATGGAAGTCAATGGGGACCCGAACTTTCGTGCTTTGTAAAGCTTCCTTACATGCTACATACCCCAAATTAGCAGGGTATGTGCACCTTGGGAGTGGGTACAAGAGGAAAAAAAATATTTGAAAAAGAGCTTATAGTTTTTGAGAAAATTGATTGTAAAGTTTCAAAGGAAAAACTGTCTTTTAAATGCTGAAAATGTCATGTTTCTTTGCACAGGTAACATGCTTTTTACCGCCAGGCAGTCCTAAATGTAATAAAGAGAAGAGGTTCCATAAACAGGGACCGGTAACGCTAACCCAGCAGCAGCAGCAGCACACGTGATGGAACAGGAGGAGGCGCAGGAGGAGAAGGCCACGCTTTTTGAGACACAACAACCCAGGCCTTGCATGAGGACAAGAAGCGTGCGGATAGCATGCTTTTTACCGCCATGCAGTCATAAATGTAATAAAGAGAAGAGGTTCCATAAACAGGGACCGGTAACGCTAACCCAGCAGCAGCAGCAGCACACGTGATGGAACAGGAGGAGGCGCAGGAGGAGAAGGCCACGCTTTGAGACACAACAACCCAGGCCTTGCATGAGGACAAGAAGCGTGCGGATAGCATGCTTTTTACCGCCATGCAGTCCTAAATGTAATAAAGAGAAGAGGTTCCATAAACAGGGACCGGTAACGCTAACCCAGCAGCAGCCAGCAGCACACGTGATGGAACAGGAGGAGGCGCAGGAGGAGAAGGCCACGCTTTGAGACACAACAACCCAGGCCTTGCATGAGGACAAGAAGCGTGCGGATAGCATGCTTTTTATCGCCATGCAGTCCTAAATGTAATAAAGAGAAGAGGTTCCATAAACAGGGACCGGTAACGCTAACCCAGCAGCAGCAGCAGCACACGTGATGGAACAGGAGGAGGCGCAGGAGGAGAAGGCCATGCTTTTTGAGACACAACAACCCAGGCCTTGCATGAGGACAAGAAGCGTGCGGATAGCATGCTTTGTACCGCCATGCGGTCATAAATGTAATAAAGATAAGAGGTTCAATAAACAGGGACCACGCGGCAACGCTAACCCAGCAGCAGCAGACGTGATGGAACAGGAGCAGGCGCAGGAGGAGAAGGCCAAGCTTTTTGAGACACAACAACACAGGCCTTGCATGAGGACAAAAAGCGTGCGGATATAGCAATGCTTTTTGCGGCCATGCAGTCATAAGTGTAATACAGATGAGAGGTTCCATAAACAGGGACCGGCAACGCTAACCCAGCAGCAGCAGCACACATGATGGAACAGGAGCAGGCGCAGGAGGAGAAGGCCATGCTTTTTGAGACACAACAACCCAGGCCTTGCATGAGGACAAAAAGCGTGCGGATATAGCAGCAATGCTTTTTGCCGCAATGCAGTCATAAATGTAATACAGATGAGAGGTTCAATAAACAGGGACCGGAAACGCTAAACCATCCCAGATGTTCATTGGTCATGTTACTTGGTTGGGGTCCTGGAGTGTTGCGTAGTCGTTTCCAATCCAGGATTGATTCATTTTAATTTGAGTCAGACGGTCTGCATTTTCTGTGGAGAGGCGGATACGCCGATCTGTGACGATGCCTCCGGCAGCACTGAAACAGCGTTCCGACATAACGCTGGCTGCCGGGCAAGCCAGCACCTCTATTGCGTACATTGCCAGTTCGTGCCAGGTGTCTAGCTTCGATACCCAATAGTTGAAGGGTGCAGATGGATTGTTCGACACAGCTACGTCATCTGACATGTAGTCCTTGACCATCTTCTCCAGGCGATCGGTGTTGGAGGTGGATGTGCACGCTTGCTGTTCAGTGGGCTGCTGCTGCATGGGTGTCAGAAAATTTTCCCACTCCAAGGACACTGCCGATACCACTCCCTTTTGGGCACTAGCTGCGGCTTGTGTTGTTTGCTGCCCTCCTGGTCGTCCTGGGTTTGCGGAAGTCAGTCTGTCGGCGTACAACTGGCTAGAGGAGGGGGAGGATGTCAATCTCCTCTCTAAAGTCTCCACAAGGGCCTGCTGGTATTCTTCCATTTTGACCTGTCTGACTCTTTCTTCAAGCAGTTTTGGAACATTGTGTTTGTACCGTGGATCCAGAAGGGTATAAACCCAGTAATTGGTGTTGTCCAGAATGCGCACAATGCGTGGGTCGCGTTCAATGCAGTCTAGCATGAATTGAGCCATGTGTGCCAGAGTCCTACCAGAATCCTCATCATCCTCTTGTGAGCGTTGTGATAGTTGTTGTGATGCATCATAGTCGTCACCTTCTTCCTGGTCTGCTTCTGCTGACCATTCGCGCTGAATTGTGCAAGTCCAACGTGCACCGCTCTGGCCCTCGTCAGTGGTGGCAGGAAATTCCTGCTCCAACTCCAGCTGTTCCTCCTCCTCTTCTTCGTCATAGCTGCTGGGGCCAGCGTTTCCTGAGGCGGATGGCCTGATGTTGGTACCATCACGCTGATCGTTTTCTCCTTCAGATTCCCCCAATTGCATCATGACAGCTGTTTCCTTGATTTTCAACATTGACCTCTTCAGTAAACACAGCAGTGGTATGGTAATGCTGACTGAAGAGTTGTCACTGCTCACAAGCAACGTGGATTGCTCAAAATTTTGGAGGACTTGGCAGAGGTCCAACATGTTGGCCCAATCGGATCCACAGAAGCTTGGCAGCTGGCCGGATGCGCCTCGGTACTGCGCCGTCATGTACTGGACCACTGCACTCTTCTGCTCGCAAAAGCGGGCTAGCATGTGCAGCGTAGAATTCCAGCGCGTAGGGACATCACACAGCAAGCGATGGTGGGGGAGATTGAAGCGCTCCTGCATCTTGGCGATTGCCCCCGAAGCAGTACTTGAATTTCTACAATGTTTGGCCACTCGTCGCACCTTCAACAGAAGATCGGCCACGCCTGGGTATGTCTTTAGGAACCGCTGAACTAGTCTGGCTGAGCGGTGTATACAGAGTGGCAGTAAACAATGCTATATAGTCTGGCTGAGTGGTGTACACAGAGTGGCAGTACACACAATGCTATATAGTCTGGCTGAGCGGTGTATACAGAGTGGCAGTAAACAATGCTATATAGTCTGGCTGAGCGGTGTACACAGAGTGGCAGTACACACAATGCTATATAGTCTGGCTGAGCGGTGTACACACAGTGGCAGTAAACAATGCTATATAGTCTGGCTGAGCGGTGTATACAGAGTGGCAGTAAACAATGCTATATAGTCTGGCTGAGCGGTGTACACAGAGTGGCAGTAAACAATGCTATATAGTCTGGCTGAGTGGTGTACACACAGTGGCAGTACACACAATGCTATATAGTCTGGCTGAGCTGTGTACACAGAGTGGCAGTACACACAATGCTATATAGTCTGGCTGAGCGTGTACACACAGTGGCAGTAAACAATGCTATATAGTCTGACTGAGCGGTGTACACAGAGTGGCAGTACACACAATGCTATATAGTCTGGCTGAGCCGTGTACACACAGTGGCAGTAAACAATGCTATATAGTCTGGCTGAGCGGTGTACACACAGTGGCAGTACACAATGCTATATAGTCTGGCTGAGCGGTGTACACAGAGTGGCAGTACACACAATGCTATATAGTCTGGCTGAGCGGTGTACACACAGTGGCAGTAAACAATGCTATATAGTCTGGCTGAGCGGTGTACACAGAGTGGCAGTACACACAATGCTATATAGTCTGGCTGAGCCGTGTACACACAGTGGCAGTAAACAATGCTATATATAGCGTGGCTGAGCGAGGTACACAGTGGCAGTACACACAATGCTATATAGTGTGGCTGAGCGAGCGGTGTACTACTGTTCCCAGCAGCGACACACAATGACTGGGGGGACCCTGGCTAGCGTGGCTGGAGCGCGAACTACCCTGCCTGCCTACCCAAAGCTAAACCCACAGACAAATGGCGGAGATATGACGTGGTTCGGGTATTTATTTACCCGAACCACGTGACCGTTCGGCCAATCAGAGCGCGTTCGGGCCGAACCACGTGACCCGTTCGGCCAATCAGAGCGCGTTCGGGGTCCGAACCACGTGACCCGTTCGGCCAATCACAGCGCTAGCCGAACGTTCGGGGAACGTTCAGCCATGCGCTCTTAGTTCGGCCGTGTGGCCGAACGGTTTGGCCGAGCACCATCAGGTGTTCGGCCGAACTCGAACATCACCCGAACAGGGTGATGTTCTGCAGAACCCGAACAGTGGTGAACACTGTTCGCCCAACACTAACTGTGAGTGACAGCAACATAGGAGAGAAGTAATGTATGGCTCATTTTACTCTGAAAGAAATGCACTTCTTATTTTTATGTGTTTTAAATTTTAAGATTTTCACAACAGTTCCTCTTTAAATGCGACAATTGATTTTGCCTATCACTAATAGTGTATGTATTAAGCCTAAGTTACAGTTGAACTCTATTTTTACATTGACTCCTCATCACCCAGAGTCTGTGGTATGTGATGTTTAAGCAAACAAGTCCTCTTATCTATTTGTAATAAATTAGCTAGCATCCCTGTGAGACCTTCCTGATGTTGTAATTAAGGCATCTAAGGACATTTATTTATATTTGCAAAATAATGTTTCTCCTTCAAATGTTCAGTGTATACAAGTTGTATGTTCTAACATCTCGTCAGTATACAGAAACAAAGTTTGAAGAAGACTTATTAGCTGAAAGCTTACTTTTTTACTTCTAATGCTGGGAATACACGGTTCGTTTTTGAGGTGATTCGATGGTTCAATAGATAATGTCCGATGTGTCCAATCTCCCTTTCGATCCTATCGCAGCTCTATTTCTGATAGAAGTGAATGGAAAAAGAAAAGAAAAGGAGCGGAAGATAAGAGAATCGACTGCAGAATCGAGCGGCAAAAACGATTGAGAGGAGAATCAAATGCCAGAAACGAACCACGTATTTCCAGCATAAGTTGGCCAATAAATTGTGTCATCCTGATTCAAAACATCTTGTTTTGATTAGTAGGGGATAAAGGTCCAATTCCTTTTTTCTCCTAGGTTATATTTCCCCATTTCATTATTAAAATTCTTTTTAAGCCAGCCACAAGCAAGAAAATATTGTTGACAGTACTTTTTTACCAAGTTTTTGGTATATTTTCAAATGCAGAGCAGAGTTAAAAATTATTTAAACAGAAGATGAAAAATGATCTCCTAGGAGATAATTTGCAGAAAAAGGGAATTAGATTAGGCCCAAAGTGTTCACAGAAGGAAGAACAAAATGGTGTTGAATTTAAGAAATGAAGAAGGCATGCTAAAAAGAGACTGCTTTATTTTCGTGTTAGAACTTTTTATTTACATTTAATATATAAGCAATACTAGAGCAAAATGAAATAAGATGAGTCACTGCTATCCTTGGATCCTGTAATATGGATTAGATTGTGAACTCCTCTGGGTGAGGGACAGTTAGTGAAAAGACAATATACTCTGTACAGCAGAGTTCCCCAACCCTGTCCTCAAGGCCCACCAACAGTACATGTTTTGCAGAAAACCACACTCATGCACAGGTGAGGTAATTAGTGACTCAGCAGGGCTGATTAACTACCTCTGTGGATTTCCACAAAACATGCACTGTTGGTGGGCCTTCAGGACAGGGTTGGGGAACACTGCAACAGCACTGTGGAAGATGTCGGCACTGTTTAAATACTAAATAATAATAATAATATTTTTCCTATTTTCAGAATGTGTTTAAACTATAAATTAAGCAAAAAAATACAATGAAGTAAAAACATGGATGAAACTTGTTGAAGAGCAAACATATAAATTAATGGCCTTAAATTTCATGTTCCAGCTATGAGCCAGCTAAGGGATAGTCCCAAAACTCCAAATGAGTATTAATGAAAAGCTTGTTAGTAGTGTTGGTGTTTGAATTTGGGTTGTCCTTATATTCAACCCAAAAGTGGCTGTTTGAGTTCAGACCTTGCATACCTGAAAAACATGTGATCCAATGGCACGAATATAGTAAAACTGCACCATACAAAGCTCCACCACTCGCACCTGCCGAGACTGTGTTTGGTAAATGGGAACATTTCTTCCCTGAGCCAATCAAACTGCCTGTAAAGGAAGGATCATGGCTTCAACGAAAAGCCACTGATCATTCCTGTATCAAACACTGCCTGTGTGCTTTGTACTCTGTTCAGAGAGCACATAGACTAAAGTGTGTGGGGACATCTAGTGGTAAAAAATACACATTTTACACTACTAAAGTGCATTAATTAAATAAAAATAAATTAACCTATTCTTTCCCCCTTCACTTGCCCGCCATAGTTACCATAGAAGAACACTTGTAAAAAAAAAAAAAAAAATGACATCATTTACAAAATACATATATAGTTACCTCAGGGACTAAGCTTTTTTATATGTATGTCATGAGGGTATATTCCTGTTATTTTAACAAATAAGGGCTTGTAATTATTGATCAGGTTCAAACAATATGAAACAAAATAATACACCTTTATTTACAAACAATATACTGTCACTATACATCATAATAGGGACATAATTTATATGCTGTACTAACCAGTATGAATGGGCAAATCAAATGTTTGGGTTCTATTTACAGTAGCATTGTCTATTTTAAAACTGCAGGGGATGGAATTTGAGAAATTGTGTATTTTTTCATATTTTCTCCTTGTTTTTCCCTTTAAAATGCATAGTAAAATAATTACTGAAAACAAATATAACCTCCAAAAAGCCTAAGTTGTGGTGAAAAAAAAAACATGATATAGAGCATTTAGGTGTGATAAGCAGTGATAAAGTTATGGCCAAATAAATTATTATTTAGTATTTATTTAGCGCCGTCATCATCCACAGTGCTGTACAGAGTATATTGTCTTGTCACTTTACTTTCCCTCAGAGGGGCTTACATCTAACGCCTACATTAGTCATATGTCTATTTACAGTGGGATGCGAAAGTTTGGGCAACCTTGTTAATCGTCATGATTTTCCTGTATAAATAGTTGGTTGTTACGATAAAAAATTTCAGTTAAATATATCATATAGGAGACACACACAGTGATATTTGAGAAGTGAAATGAAGTTTATTGGATTTACAGAAAGTATGTAATATTTGTTTAAACAAAATTAGGCAGGTGCATACATTTGGGCACCACAAAAAAGAAATGAAATCAATATTTAGTAGATCCTCCTTTTGCAGAAATTACAGCCTCTAAACGCTTCCTGTAGGTTCCAATGAGAGTCTAGTTTCATTCAGGTTTGATGGCTTTTGAGCAGCTTTCTTTAACTTACATAACAGATTTTCAATTATATTCAGGTCTGGGGACTGAGATGGCCATTCCAGAACGTTGTACTCTTTCTTCTGCATGAACGCCTTAGTGGGTTTTGAGCAGTGTTTAGGGTCATTGTCTTGGTTGTCTTGTTGAAAGATCCAGCCCCGACGCAGCCACAGCCGACCTTTCACCTGAGTGACCGGAGCGGCCGCTCAGGGTGCCAGCTTACAAAGGTGCACAGTACAGTGTGGCCGCTTGCCGCCTCACTCTGTCCACATATGTCCACAAATATGTACATTGACAGCCATTTTCTTGTAGCCCTACTCTAACTGCAGATGGAGCGGAGGCAGGGAGAAGCAGAGAGAGAAGAGTGATGTCGGTGCTGGAAGTCTGGAACGCCGAAGTCAGGTGAGTAATTCCCCGCCCACTGCCGCTGACACTATCTGGAGGGGGAGCTCAGAAGGGGGACTGGGGGCAACTATACTAGCTACCTATACTGGCAAAACTACTACCTATTCTGGGGCAACTATACTAATGCAACTATACTACCTATACTGGAGTAACTATATTAGCTATCTATACTGGGCTAACTACACTAGCAACCTATACTGGGGCAACTATATTACCTGTACTGGGGGCAACTATATTAGCTACTTATACTGGGGCAAATATACTACCTATACTGGGGGCAACTATACTAGCTACCTCTACTGTGGTAACTATACTATGCTTGGCTACCTATACAGAGGGCAGCTACACATTGACTTGCTATACATACGTTTTATGCTTGGTAAAGCAGGGGTGCTCCCCTGGAAGACGCGTCGCAATAAAGTTTTTAAACACAGCCTTTGCATATCATTGCGGCTAACACCACCTTGCTTTGCTAGCTGTTTTTATCTCCTACTACACTCATAGGCGGGGAATCAGGCTCGTACCAGCCGAGCGCAGAAAAACGTTACACGCCCACCGCAGCGTGTTCCAAATAACCACTGTGGAATCCCGACCAGATCACCATCCAATATATCCAAGCAAGCCAGGTCCCCGGCATAAGAGAAACACAAGCATGACAGCTTGCACACCTATATAGGTTTCTGCATCCTCGATAACCAGATGAGACCTTTCCTGTAGGGCCTAGAGCCCTCACCTACTAGTATCACAGTGTGCACTTTTTCTCCTTTCTGTTTCCATTTCCTATACAGGGGGTACCTATAGCTGGTTACCTATACTGAGGGCACCAACACCTGGCTACCTATACTGGACATGGACACACCTTTAGCTGGCTACCTATACTGAGGGCACCAACACCTGGCTACCTATACTAGGGGCACCTATACTTGTCTACCTGTATTGAGGGCACCTATACCTGGCTACCTACCTGCCTATGCTGAGTTTTTTTTTTTGGGGGGGGGGGGGGACAGCAGCTGTAACACGTGGTGCAAAGCGTGTGTGTGTAGGATGAAGGGGGGGAGGGCAACAAAATCAGGTTTCGCTCAGGGCGCTGTGAAACCTAAGGCCGGCCCTGGGCACAGCATCAGCTGTGTCACTGATTCCTGGGCATTGGTCTCCAGAATCTGCTGATACTGAGTGGAATCCATCTGTCCCTCAACTTTGACAAGATTCCCAGTCCCTGTACTGGCCACACAGCCCTACAGCATGATGGAACCACCACCATATTTTACTCTAGGTAGCAGGTGTTTTCCTTGGAATGTTGTGTTCTTTTTTCTCCCTGCATAATGCCTCTTGTTATGCCCAAATACCTCAATTTTCGTTGCATCAGTCCACAGCACCTTATTCCAAAATAAAGCTGGCTTGTCCAAATGTGCTTTAGCATACCTCAAGTGGCTCTGTTTGTGTTGGAAATCCATGAAATGACAACAGTGCCCACATTTATGCACTTGATGCACATTAGTTATCTTAACCACTAACGATTTATACAGGAAAATCATGACGATTAACAAGGTTGCCCAATGGTTCGCATCCCACTGTATGTATCGTGTAGTGTATGTATTATAGTCTAGGGACAATTTTTTAAGGGAAAGCCAATTAACTTATCTGTATGTTTTTGGGATGTGGGGGGAAACCAAGTGCCCGGAGGGAACCCACACAGACAAGGGGAGCACATACAAACTCCTTGCAGATAGTGCCCTAGCTGGGATTTGAAAAAGGGACCCAGCACTGCAAGGTGAGAGCACTAACCACTACTCATCCATGCATACCTATGAATGAGAGGAGTGCTGACAGATAACAATTGTTGTTGGCGGGAATGGTAAGAGAACATGTGAAGTAGTTAAGGGAAATTGTGGAAACAAGTCAAGAAAAATAATTTTTCAAAAATACCTTGAAGTTTTTGAGAAAATCGATTTTAAATTGTATGGGCAATCTCTTTTTTCCACTCCAAGTTGGTGACATAGAGTATTTTGTTTCTTATTACTTGTTATGCATTACAAACAGCTCTACTTTCATATTATTTACTTTGTATCTTTACCAGCTTACATTTAAGAAAGAACTCTGTTATGTGGTGAATTACTGAATTTACTATTTCATGAGTGTCCCGACCATGATTAATATCGGTCAGGTATGGTGACTGCTCGGATTGCTGTGTTTTGCATACTCTAGTGCAGAGCTCCCCAATTCTGTCCTCAAGGCCCACCAACAGTACACGTTTTGCAGAAAACCACAAACATGCACAGGTGAGGTAATTAGTGTCTCAGAAGAGCTGATTAACTACCTCTGTGGATTTCTACAAAGCATGCACTGTTGGTGGGCCTTGAGGACAGGGTTGGGGAACACTGCTCTAGTGTACTCTAGAGTTGCTGATATAGATTTATGACTTGTTCATTATTGCTATTTACGTACCCACGCTGTATGGATGGTTTAAATGATTTTAAAAAATATTTTTGTATTTAAATAAAGATTACTCTTATTTACATAACTGAGAGAGTATAAGTCATTCATTTATTTCATTTATCTTTTCACTACATGGATTCTTTTTATTCTTAGGGAAGAATATTATGATCGGAAGGCAATTGAACACCCCCCCCCCCCCACACACACACACACAGATTCACACACACACACATACACGCACACACAGATTCACACACACACACACACACACACACACAGATTCACACACACGCGCAGATACACACACACACACGCAGATTCAAACACACCCACACAATCGCATATTCACACACTCACAGATTCACACACACACACAGATTCACACACACACACAGGCAGATTCACACACACACACGCAGATACACACACACACGCAGATTCACACACACACGCACTCACACACACACACACACACACACACACATTCACACACACGCAGATTCACACACACACACACGCAGATTCACACACATGCAGATTCACACACATGCAGATTCACACACACACACGCAGATACACACGCAGATTCACACACACACACACACACACACACACACACACACGCACACACACACACACACACACACACACACACACACACACACACACACACACACACATTCACACACACATGCAGACACACACACACACCCTTTGAATAGTTTCCATGGTGATGTAAGTCTGTTGCGTGACACTAAGCTGGGTTGAAAAAAAAAATTAAAAAAAATGCAAGAATTATGCACTTTTGGCATCACAGACACAGTAAAAAACCATCAGAAATAATATTTTTCATATCACATTATTGCTAAATCTGACAGTGAACACGGGGTATGTAAGCTAAGTCAGTAATTTCTTATTGGATGATGATTATTTTTTTTTCTTATTTGTTCAGTTAACATGGAGTTTCATCCCAGTTTTAGAAGTAAACGTATTGGGACCCAGTTGCTAGTTTCAAATATCCCGTCATGTGCTTAGACATAATTTCCAAAGGAAACAAAGACAAAGATAGGTGCGCTTGAAACATATTCTGCTTCCCAATTGTTTGATTGCCCTTTCGTGTTTTAGAAATTGACGGCCTCCACCTGAACTCTAGAATTAGGTTCAGAGGCCTTTGTGATGAATAGATAGCTGGATCCACAATGGATAATGTAGCATAACTGATTTCTTAGTTTGTTGGTTACATAAATCAGCAAAACAGAATGAAAAATTGGAACACCATGAATTACAAAATACATCCACACATGGTCACCTATATGCATAAAAATTGAAACAATTGAATAAACTATAACATAAAAGGCAGAGGCCAGAAAAGAGACAACGGTAAATGTTATAGTCTTATAATAGGTGCTTGTACTGCTAATAGAGTTCCCCCCACTTCTCATTCTAGTCAAATGGACACTCATGGAAATAATTAGAAGAATGGAAGATGTTAAGTACACAAGCAAAGGAAAAATATTCCACAAAATAAAAATAAAAAAAGAAATTTGAAAAAATTGCACATTATAAATCATTTGTTCAGCTGGTAGAAAATATTCACCACAGAAAACTATAGTAAAATATCCAGACGGCAACAACACAGAAGCAATAATCATAGAGGTGACTCTCTGTAATATGATGGTCTTCAGACGTGAAAAGAAGACATTCTGGGAGTTGAAGACCTTCAAGCAGAAGACGAAGGAAAGCAGAGCCGATAACCAGATGTTGGTGAAGACTAAAGCATGACAAAAGAACAGGGTCAAATCAAAAAGTAGTATGCTGTCCTGTGAAAACATTTTTTGTATAAACACTGATAGAGCACAAACATGAAAGAAGATCCTTGATATTCCCAGAGTTGTGATAATTTGGTCAGTAGCTGTCATCGACCTTCTCTTTAGCCAGTCAATTATATTCACAGTCAGTATAAATGACTGTATCACTAGTCCTGCCGAAATAAAGGTCCCCACTGAAGCAACTATATAATTGTTTATCTCTGTGTAATTGGCCATCTGTACAGTTGTATATTCAACTCGGCTTGTAGAAAAAATGATAGAAGCTTCTCTTTTTTTATTGAACTGTTTGAATATGTAATGCAAATGGTCATGCAGAATCCTTGCCTCTGATGATCTTTATACAAATAATGCAGACGGCAACACATTTGACTAAGTTCCCCACACAGGGATGTGGTTAGAATGTTTACATAACTCTTATGGAGTGAAATGATCAACAATAAAGTTCTTAAATGTAGCAAGATTGTATGTGGAAGGGAAAATAGGATACATTTGTTTTTATAGTGACAATGTAATCCATTTTTTTTAAGGTACATGAGTCTCAAGGGGGTATTCCAGGCATTGGTAATCCCCTGCTGAATTGGTAATCCCCTGCTGAATGTGCCAGTGTTCACTTCTCTATTTTCTGTATTATGAACGGATCTCTTAGTCTAGATCATGTTATTGGACACTGTGGTCAGTACTCTTGCAGCTGAAGAACTGTCTAATACACAAGTTTCATTGTGTCTGAGTGCCCACCAGTTCTCCATGCACTGTTAATGTAAATGAATGGATGAAGACTTACGCTTGAACTCTAGAATTATGATCAGAGGCCTTTGAGATGAATGGACTGCTGTTTCCACAGTGGACAATGTATAATAACTGATTCCTCAGTTTGGTGGTCACACAAATCATCAAAATTAGAACAAGTAAGTGCTTAAAATGTATGATGATGACGTAAAAGGAAGAGGCCAGAAAAAGAGAAAAAAATAAATAATATAGTCTTATAGTAGGTGCTTGTTCTGCTTGTCATGTTTCCACTATTTCTCATTCTGGACAAATGGACACTCAGGGAAGTTATTAGAAGGACTGAAGAGGCTAAGTGCACAAGAGAAGGAAAAAGAGTTCACAAAATAAACATAGATATCTTCAAATCATACACAAGATCAGTCATGTTCTCAGGTGACGGAATATATTGAACACAGAAAGCTATAATAATAATAAATCCAGAAGACAGTAACACAGAAGCAATAATCAGAGAGGTGACTCTCTGAGATATGATGGTCTTCAGATGTAAGAAGACAACATTCTGTAAGTTGGAAACCTTCAAGCAGAAGAAGGACAACCAGATGTTGACAAAGACTTAGGCATGTCAAGAGAACAAAGTCACATTAAAAAGTATTATGTTGAACTCTGGAAGGAAACTATGTATATAAAATAACAGAACACTAGAGATGGCCTGAACCTCCAATTTTAGGTTCGTGAGCCCGGTTCGTGAACATCCGCAACCGCTAGCGAACTTGCGAACGTTCGCAAACCGCCATAGACTTCAATGGGGAGGCGAACTTTGAAAACTAGAAAAAATTATGCTGGCCACAAAAGTGATGGAAAAGATGTTTCAAGGGGTCTAACACCTGGAGGGGGGCATGGATGAGTGGGATAGACGCCTAAAGTCCTGGGGAAAAATCTGGATTTCACGCAAAGCAGCGTTTTAAGGGCAGAAATCACATTGAATGCTAAATTGCAGGCCTAAACTACTGCATGTGTATACATCAATCAGGGAGTGTAATTCTTCCTCCCTCTTCCCCTCTCTGATTTTGTCTTCCAGGGATTTGTAGGCTGTCAAAAGCAAGCTTACATACATTGGCCAGGAATCGAACCCAGGTAAACTGCTTGGAAGGCAGCTATGCTCACCACTATACCACCATTGGCCAGGAATCGAACCCAGGTCAACTAACATTACAGGTTGAAGCCAGCCATTTCACTCATCTCTTCAACTACAAGAAAGGCCCAGGAGTAGTCTTAGCTACCGTAATATCTGTGTTACGGCATGGCCCTTATTACACTTTTTCTTACAGGGCTATGGAAACCGCTTTGCCCATGCGATAAAGCGAGGTGCAAAAATGAAATCATGCCTAGTAGAGGATTGTTTCAATCCATCAACCTCTGGGTTATGGGCCCAGCACACTTCCACTGTGCCACTCTGCAGTCTGCTTACATTTGTATACTCTCTTCAAGTTTAAGAAGGGTACATTAGTTGAAATAGTTACACTACAATCTATGTTACAGCAAGGCCCTAATGACACTTTCTCTTAAGGGGCTATGGCCACCAACTGGCCCATGTGGTAAAGCAAGGTGTAAAAAACAAAGTACACCTAGCAGAGGATGGTTTCAATCCATCAACCTCTGGGTTATGGGGGAGGAAGGGAGGAGTAAAAACAAAACAAAACACAACAACAAGATTAGCTCTCAAAAGATCTGTTGTGGGGTGCTATTTTAGGAATAAGAATCAGCCAGGAGCAAGCTAACAAGCTTACAAGAGCCTAACTAATCTTTCCCTATGAGAGTCTATCAGCAGCTTCTTTCCCTATGAGAGTCGATCAGCAGCTTTCCCTTCACTAATTACTACAGGGACACAAACGACTATAATGGTTGGCACTGCCTGCCTTATATAAGGGGTGGGGTGGCTCCAGGAGATAGTGTAGCCTGATTGGCTACAACGGGCCTGCTGACTGTGATGTAGAGGTTCAAAGTTGACCCTAATGGTGCACTATGGGGGCGAACCGAACTTCCGGGAAACCACCCAAAGTTTGCCTTTGCGATCCGTTCGGGCCATCTCTACAGAACACCCATATGAAAGAAGATTTTTGATATTCCCGGAGTGGTAATTATTTGGTCAGTTACAGTCATCGACCTACTCTTCAGCCAGTCAATGACATTCACAGCCACAATATATGACTGTATCAGTAATCCCTCCTGGTGACATAAACATTCCTGCTGAAGCAATAGTATCAGAATAAGTGATTGTATGATCATCTTTCTCTGTGTAATTGGCCATCATTCTTGACAGCTGGATATTCAAGTCAGTCAGTTTAACAAATGATAGAAGTATATCATGTTTATTGAAGGAAGATTACTTGTGTTGATATTTAATGCAACTAGGCATACAAAAAAATCCTTACCTGGGACGCTCTTTACACAAATGAACCAGACAGAAATAGATTTTACTCACACAGGGATGCGGTTAGAAGGTTTACATAACCTCATCACGCTGAAACCATCAATAATAATGCTATTTAATGTAGCAAGATTAAAGGGAAAATGTAATAAATTAAAATATAAGCACAATGGGCCTGATTCACAAAGCTTTTCTCTTAAAGGGGAACTGAAGAGAGAGGTATATGGAGGCTGTCATGTTTATTTCCTTTTAGACAATACCAGTTGCCTGCCAGCCCTGCTGATCCTCTGCCTCTAATACTATTAGCCATAGCCCCTGAACAAGCATGCAGCAGATCAGGTGTTTCAGTGGTTCAGACTTATAAGTCTGATCTGACAAGACTAGCTGCATGCTTGTTTCTGGTTTTAATCAGATACTACTGCAGAGAAATAGACCAGCAGGGCTGCCAGGCAACTGGTATTGATTAAAAGGAAATAAACAGGACAGCCTCCATATACCTCTCTCTTCAGTTCCCCTTTAAATTATCTTAACTTATTTATTAACTCACCATTTATCTCTCCTTAAATGACTTACCTCTCATGATTGACCTCTCCTTATCTAAATTAACTTATGGTTTAGCTCTCCTTATCTAAATTAGCTCATGGTTTAGCTCTCCTTATTTGACATAACTCATGGTTTAAATCTCCTTATCTAACTTAAATCGTGGTTTAGCCATCCTTATTTGACATAACTTATGATTTAGCTCTCCTTATTTGACATAACGCATGGTTTAAATCTCCTTATCTAACTTAAATCGTGGTTTAGCTCTCCTTATTTGACATAACTCATGAATTAGCTCTCCTTATTTGACATAACTCATGAATTAGCTCTCCTTGTCTAACTTAAATCATAGTTTTGCTCCCCTTATTTGACATAACTCATGGTTTAGCTCCCCTTATCTAACTTAAATAAGGGTTTAGCTCCCCTTATTTGACATAACTTATGGATTAGCTCTCCTTATTTGACATAACTCATGGTTTAGCTCTTCTTATCCATTTATCTCCCCTTATTTGTTTATCGCATGCATTAGTGCTCCTTACAGTTAAGGTGACCTCTATATGCTTTAGGCTCAACCCCCCCCCCCCCCCTGTTTCCCTGTAAGTGACCCCACCCCACCCCCCCACCCCTCGATCAATAACATACAGTTAACTGTTTTTGGTTTCCAGAAGCATGCACTGCACAGGATAGGGTCTGTAAAAAACTCTCCATGTCAGCCTGAGTCTATGTATGGTATTAAGTAAACCAAGGGTCTTACTATTTGCCATAAATACCTCACAATCCTTGCAAGATCCCTTGTAATTAATGAATCTGGATGACACTTATATTTGCAAAAATATATATATATCTCTACTCCCTTCTGATTGCATGTTTTAACATCATCAGCCAATAGGAATAGAGTCTGAAGAAGGCTTACTAGCTGAAAGCTTACTGTCTTTCTTTTAAATTAGCCAATAAATAGTATTATCCTGATTCAAAACTTCCTGTCTGTAAAATACAAGCTGTAGTCTGCAGAATTGTTTAGCAAATAAGATGAGGAATTGCACACACAGTGTTTCTCTCCCTCCTGTCTCTTCCCCCTCCTCTCAGCTCAGCTTGTAGAGTCAGGACAGGAGACACAGGCTGGGAGTTTGGTAGCAATTAAGAATTGAAGCATGCCATCCAACTAGCCAAGTACATCTGTACTAATAGCACCATCATTTGGACAATCTGCTTTGCTCAAAAGCCTCTGAGTTCTGTTTGCGATGTTTACATTTGGTTCCTATCATTGCTGAACTAGTTAGCCTTAATTTTATCACCTGAGTTAGGCAAAAAATGTCTAAAGCTTGCCACACAAACATCAGTTTTTGATCACTCGAATGGGCCCTGCCAGCCAGCCATCATGGCCCCTTTGTGACTCCCCATAAATTTGAAGCTGGAGCTACCACTGGGGGTTAGATATTTCTCTTACACTTTATTTGAGAGGCACAGACACTTTATTTGAGACTACGCATATTAACTAGTCATCTTTCCTACCTACAGTTTTGAATTGTTTGACTTTGCAAAAACTTTGCAACATTCAGCTTTTATGTTTTGTCTCAGTTATTTGCGGTAGAGATTTTTCAGGACTTTATTGGGGTATACACTAATCAATCCTGTATCTCCCTCATTTTTTAATTGTTGTGTTCCTTTCCTTCCAAATAGCTTCTAATTTTTATTTTTTTGCCCTCATGTTAATTATTGATTTCTTAAGCATTGATAATTTATCATTGATTGCTTACAGCAATTGGATCATGTGGCAATATAATTAATCAAATTGAATTAAATTATGTACAGTAACTGGCGTTTCCTCCTCCACACTCTGGGGTGTTTTTCACTGTTTTTAATAATTTTGTTTATGGAATTTACAAATACAGCTCACATGTTTATAGAATGCACACTACATATTGGGAATTCCCAATGCTGGTGGTAATAAAGCATTTGTAGCATTGTGATTGCTTGTGTAAGGCCAACTGATCGAAATTTTGAAATAAACGCATTACTTTTTATTTTTCAAAGTTTTTTATGTTTCACATTTTATTACACACACATGCATATAATTACAAATATTTTTTTTATTTCTACATTTTAATACACAAACTTGTATATAATTCCCAAGAGTAAAAAGTTCAAAACTTAGAATTATAACTAATCAATAATACAGTATACTTGAAATATTGGTTTTAGCTCAATTTTTCAGCACTAGCCAGTGGCGTAGCAGTAGGGGATGCAGAGGTTGTGACCACACCGGGGCCCTTGAACCAGAAAGGCCCACTAGGGGCCCTCCCTCAACCACAATATTAGCACTTCAATGGTGCTATGCTGGTAATTATCACTACTATCTTTGCTTTGTATGCTTTGAATAGTGGCCATTACTAACAAACTGTTCCCCTCCTATGCTTACACCTCTCATACTGTGAATGTCCTTGGCATTGTAATGTATAGAATGCTTGGACGACCCAATATAAAACTTGCGCCTGGGGCCCAAAGCTCCTTTGAGATACTACTGGCACTAGCAGGACTTAAAGGTTACAGGCAGTACAAGGATATTACCAAATATCACTGCAGTCACTGTGGGGCTTCTGCCAGCCCATTGCAGCCATCTTTTGCTCATACCATTTCCAAACGATCCTCCGTTCCCCAGCCACGGCTCACTTTCAGTTTCTTCAGTTGCCTTCCATTGCACCTGCACGGCCCTGGCCATACGCATCCTTGTTCTTGCTCCCATCACCAGGAGCATCCGGCTAAGCAGAGATCTTCTCATACTGCGCTTGCATAGGATGCTCCCGGCGACAGGAGCACGTACGAGGACGCGCACAGCCAGGGACGCGCAGGCACAGTGGAAGTCGACTTGTAAGTCAGCAAAAATGAAAGTGAGCCGCAGCAGGGGAACAGAGGATCGTTTGGAAATTCCGTGGGCACAGGATGGCTGCAGGGGGCTGGCAAAAGCCCCAGGTAAGTGAAACTTTTTTTTTTTTTACATACTTCAGGTTCCCTTTCAGTGGCAAGACCATTTACTATGTACATCGCTGTGGAAGATGTCGGTGCTTTATAAATACTAAATGATAATAACATAAAATAACTAAACTTTTTTTTATTTTATTTTTTATAGCTAAAACTGAGGCAGCAATCCAAAAAAAAAAAAAAATGAAAGAAAGAAGAAAACAGCAGATACTTCCCTAAATTACCTAAGAGAGGGACCACCATAGCTACGCAGAACCCCATTGAAGATCTCATCTAGACTCCTTTTCATGTATGAGCACAGCCATGCTCAAGGACGAGCTGTTCCGACTTACTGTGCAGCTGTGACCATACTCACCCAAGCACAGGATGGCCTCGCTCGTGTATGACAAGGAGCACGGCTACATAATATATCCATCAAGCTCTTGTCATATATGTTCTGGAGGTCCACGTGTGGCAGCAGTGGGAGCCAGAAGGATGTGGGAAGCATCTGCAGAATCCAGAGGCTTTGCTCTTTTTAGGTAAGTATGTCATTTTTTTTTTACCTCTCTGCGACTGCCTAATGCACATTGGCAGTGGCAGAGTGGCTCTATTGTTCCTCAGCACCACCATATGGAGTTATCTCGTGAGGAGTGTGATTTGATGGGAGCTCCCGCTCTTACTAGTGCGCTCTTTCTTCAATGCACGCATGGGTCCTCAGCAATCAGCCTCCCAGCCAAGGATAGGCACTGGCGGGCTGATTTTTTATTTATCAAAAAAAATATCATTTATATAGCGCTGCCATCTTATGCATCGCTGTACAGAGGATAGTCTTGTCACTTAACCATCCCTCTGAGGGGCTCATAATCTCTATCATAGGTATATTTCTATGTTTTTACAAAAAATACAGGTCTTTTTTGATTAATAAAATAAAAAATAGCAGCAGCAAACAAATATCACCAAAAGAAAGCTCTATTAGTGGGAAGAAAAGGAGGTAAAATTCATTTGGGTGCTAAATTGTATGACCAAGCAATGCCGATAAATTTGTGAAGTGCAAAATTGTAAAAAATGGCCTGGTCACTAGGGGGGTATAAACCTCTGGTCCTCAAGAGGTTAATATTGCCTGAAGTGCACTTTAAATAGAACAAAGTGGTAAAACAAAAGAGTGGCTATACTAATTAAAAATGTAATTTAAATTAAAAAAAAAAACACGCCTACCACTATTTATTAAACCAAAACACACAAATAAACAAATATTAGTATGAAGTAGCTGAGGCTGGGCTCCTGAGAAGACTCCAGAAAGAGGAAGTGAATTGGTAGATGGTGCTCGAGGCAAGAGGACAGTAATGATGAAAGGTGAGTATTGTCCAGGGTTAGGAAAGGTTTAGAAGGATTAGGCTTTATATGATAGGGTAGGTGGAAGATGTTTCTTATTGGTTACGGTTAGAAGGTTTAGATTATGAATCAGAAAAGGGCATTGATGTTAAGGTTAGGTACCAGGAAATTGGTTTACTCTAAGAGAGAAGATAAACATTAGGTATCAGTAGTGTGTTTAAGCTTTGTGAAATATGAACCTTCTGTGATAACCTAGCTTGAGTCTTCATGGTCATTTACAGACACCTGAGTACTCACTAATAAAGTCATCACTCGGCATGGTCGGAAAGGCCATTTTCAGATTCCGCAGAAATTACGATTTCTGCCAATGCTAGTTTCCGATTTTCCATTTTTTTGGTCCTGATTTTTTGTTTTCAGATTTCTGGGGAGTAATTTCTTTATAATGTTTTGCATCAAAGAATGCCAAAAGGGGAAAAAAAACTGAAATCGGAAAATCAGAAAAATGTAATCATGTGATTGGTCTAAAATTATCACGGTAATCTGATTTTTGCCCCAAAAATTCTGCATTTTCTGATTGGTCCAATGCTTTTGAGTGCTGTAATTAAGTTAAAATTACAGAGTGTTTTTTGCGTGATTCCGATTGTCATTTTCCGTTCTGAAATATCGATTTCCGATCGGAAATGCAGAAATTTCAATTCTGCTGAATCTGAATGAGCATCCCTCCCTAGCTGTCATGTGACTAACCATTGCCCCTGACAAGCAATTAATTTACATATTTCTGCCAACTTAGGCCACATACACACATCAGACCATAGTCTTTTGAAAATGAAAGATCACAGACCAATCTTACCCCCTTCCATGCAGTATGAGAGCCATACCTACACAGTCTATTCTATGGAGCTGAGCTCCCCATCAGACAGAAATCTTTGCAAGATGCTGAACACAAAGATGCTGTACAGACACAAAAGATCAGTATCTGCAAAAGATCTGTTCCTGCCAAGAATCCATTCCTGCAAATTGCAATGATAGTCTATGAGATCTGCAGATCATCATACACACCTTGTTTAACAGACATTCATCTGCAGATCAGATCCACCAGGATGGATTTTCAGATCTGTGGATGATTGCTTGATCTGAAGATGAATGTCAGTTAAATCATGTGTGTATGATGATCTGCAGATCTCATAGACTATCATTGCAATTTGCAGGAATGGATTTTTGGCAGGAACAGATCTTTTGCAGCTACAGATCTTTTGAGTGTGTACAGCATCTTTGTGTGCAGCATCTTGCAAAGATTGTTTTCTGATGGGGAGTTCAGCTCCATAGAAAAGACTGTGAAGGTATGGCTCTCATACTACATGAAGGATGGTAAGATTGGTCTGTGATCTTTCATTTTCCAAAGACCATAGTCTGATGTGTGTATGTGGCCTTTAGTTGAAAAAAAGAGTTTAAGACACTGTTTTGTGATTTACTAAAATGAAGAGCAATAAAGGGAATCTGTATACAATTCAATCATCCGACCCTTGAAAAGTTTTGAAGAAAATGACAGGTTCCCTTAGCTTCCCTTCATTTCTGTGTTAGTAAATCACCTTATATTTTATTAGCTTGTTGATCTCCATACCAATGGAAAATATGGTTCCTCCTTGGTACGTGGAATCTAAGTGATCATCCATCTTTCTTCAGGGCATCCCACAAGGCTAATGGGTCACTAACCCTAGAAGGTAGCATGTAGCACAGTCAAAAGCTCGGTTACCCCCATCAGTAATAAAAAGAACAGGAATACCACAGTGTAGAGAGGGACAAAAATACCAAGTATGGACTGACAAGCCAGACAGGGTAGCAAGAGAGACTAACAGGCCAAGGTAATGGAGCAAGGCTGAGGTCTGGTTGGAAAGGGACCATAAGGGAAAGGTTGCAGACTCAACTGTCTGGTAGGCAGGCCAGAGTAAAAGGATTGACACACTGGCAAGACAGAGATAGGTTGTGGACTAGCAGGCAGATAGGACAGGGTAGCAGACTATCAGGTCTGATCACCTGACAGGACAGAAAAAGGTAGCACACTGGAATAGCAGACAGGCAAGGAAACAGGATAGCTGGGAGCCAGGACAGTGTAATAGCCATGCTGGAGTTGCCTGAGCAAACAGCTCTAAGAACTGTTTAACCATAGGACCTGAACTCTTGCACAGGAGACAAGGAAACAAAGAGAAATCCACCTTGTGTGTGTTTATAGAGAACAGCCTGTGTAATTCTCCCTTCTCCGAAAGTGATGAGCTAGTGTAATTTGAGCTGTCAGATGTCTGCCGACTGAGCTAATATGAGCCAATATTGGAAGTAATCATTCTGCAGAATCTCAGTAGGAGTCCTGTAAGCTGTAACAAGGAAATGTTTTTCTTTAAAGGTTATCATGCTGTTGCTTATCTTTTAGAGAAGAGAGGAAGTTCTGAGTTCAGACCCGCTTTAAATAACTCTTGCTGTAGCCATTTCTCCAACAGGCTGATATAAAGGAAGCCATATGCTACATGAATGCTTTCAGGAAGTGTGCCCAATGACAAACAGATTGAATGACATTTATGCCACTTTCAAGATGATAGGGACTGGCATGGGATTAAAATGGTGCTGGATCTTTGTGCTGACTTAGCGAATATAACAAGTGTTTTCATGCCTTACAAATCCTTCATCTCCACCAGCACCCTAGAGTCTGTTTCAGAAGCTTTACTAGTGGACAGGCAGCCAGTTGCACAATAAGGAGCCCAGAGAAACTGGTTCTTTGTTTTGGTTGTTACACAAATCAGATACACAGAAAGAAGAATCTGGAAAAAATTGTCCATAAAAGACAACCACTCCCATCCAAACAATGCCAAAAAATCTGAACGGAAGACATTTAACATTACGTAAAAAACCCAGGTCAGTAAAGAGGCTACTGTGAAAGTTATACTCTTGCAGTAGGTGCCTGTACCGTTCATTGCATTGCTACTATTTTTCATCTTTCGCAGATGTACACTCAGGGAAATACTCAGAAGGACCGATGTTGCAAAGTATACAAGAAGTGGAAGAAAATTGCACAACAGATAGAAAGCATACATTACTTGAGCACCTCGCCTGTCAATGTGGTCTCCTTCAGGCCTCTTGCACACTGAAAGCAATTCCGATTCAGATTCCGCTTTTTAATCAGTTTTTACATCCGATTCAGATTCCGATTTGCAGTGTGCAGGGAGCAAACTGAAAATCGAAATCTGAATCTGATGTAAAAACTGATTAAAAAGCGGAATCTGAATCAGAATCAGTTGCAGTGTGCAAGAGGCCTCAGTGGCATTCCTAAAATCTCTCCAAAAGGTAGTCAACAATTTCATAGAAGTGTACAGAACAGACAACAGCACAGAGGCACTAATCAGATAGACAACCTTCTGAGATAAGATGGCCTTCAGGCGTACGAGGAAGGCATGGCGCAAGGTGGAGATCTACAGCCAGAAGAAGAATTACAGCAGAGCTAATAACCAGATGCTGGAGTTGTTTGAGATGTCCCAAACAACCCCTGTCAGGTGTTGACAAGCCACAAACAACTTTGTAGTAAACAAGTTATTACATAAATACATCAACCGAGAAACGTAGAAGAAGAATCTTGCAACGCAAAGAGAGGTGATTATCTGGTCGGTAACCGTCATTGACTTCTCCTTCAACCAGTCAATGACATTCATGGTAACAACAAATGATTGTGTCAACAGGCCAGTGAAAATTATTGCTGCAGATGCAATAAGTGGAAGATAAGCTTGTGTGATAATATCTGCCTCCTTACCTCCCGTATAATTGGCCATCTATCCAGTTATAGAGAAGATCTAACTATGTAAAATGTCATAGAAAGTTTGATTTTATAGAGAACTGTCTTGTAAGAAATAATGCAAATAGTAATACAGAGACTTACTGTGAGGACCTTAATGCAAATAAAGTAGATGGCAGCGTATTTTACTGATTTAACCGCATAGTGAAGTTCTTACCAGGCACCACGTTAACTGAGAGTAAAAATATTTATTTATATTCCTGTTTACTCCCAATATCAAGATTAAAAGGAAAATATAATATACAGTCATGAGCATAGACAATAACTTACTGTATATTTACTAAACCTTGGTAAACGTAAAGCGTACAGGGAGAACACATTAAAGTGACCTAAGCACCTTTAATGTAAAAAATATTAAAAATGAACCTCCCACTAAGGAAGTTTGTAGCTAATGTGTGCTGGTGGTGGTGGGATTGTTAAATTAACCGCTACTCTACCAGGGCATCCATTTTGCAACTGTCAATTCTGCAATGCCGTGGTTCAAAATGCCCACATCATCCAGTGCATTCCTGGCCACTGGTGCATGCTGGGAGATGTATAAATTAATGTCTTTACATTAGCCAGGAGATGTAATGGCTTCATCTTCCTGCATGCACCAGCGGTTGGGGATGCCACATCTCCCAGCATGCATCAGCGGATGGGCACACCTTAATTGTAAAAAAATAGCCTGGTGACTAGGTGGGTTTAAGACTCTGGTCCTTAAAGAGACTCTGAAGCGAGAATAAATCTTGCTTCAGAGCTGATAGTTAGCAGGGGCACGTGTGCCCCTGCTAAACCGCCGCTATCGCGCCGCTAAACGGGGGTCCCTTCACCCCCAACCCCCCCCCCCCGCAATCGTTGGTCATAGAGTTGGTCGTAAATCTTGTCTTCCTGGAGGCAGGGCTAACGGCTGCAGCCCTGCCTCCAGTTGCGTCTATCAGCGGCGCATCGCCGCCTCTCCCCCGCCCCTCTCAGTGAAGGAAGACTGAGAGGGGCGGGGAGAGGCGGAGATACGTGCTGACAGACGCGCGTGGGGCAGGGCTGTGGCGGTTAGCCCTGCCCCAACCAGGAAGCACTCCCCCGCTGCACCGAGGGGATTTGGGGGTGAAGGGACCCCCGTTAAGCCGCGGGATAGCGGCGTTTTAGCAGGGGCACACATGCCCCTGCAATCTATGAGGTCTGAAGCGAGATTTATTCTCGCTTCAGACTCTCTTTAAGTGGTTAATTTGTTATTTTAAGAAATCATGCGGTTTATTATTTGCTATTTGATGGATTAGTGCTCTGCATGGAAAATGGATGAAAGATGTGATACTAAAAGCATTTTCTCCATTATACTGACAAGTAAAGTGCATTCCCAAGCTGCAAAAAATTAACATACAATGGGAATCAGCTGAAAAACATTAAGGCCCATACACACGTCGGATTTTAGCGAACGACCCGTCGTTTGAACGTTCCGTCGTTCGGACGTTTTCGCGTCAAATCCGACGGGCGGATCGCTGGTAACCAGTCTTATCACCCGAACGATAGTCTGTACACACGTCGGATTTGACGCGAAAACGTGCGAACGACGGAACATTCAAACGACGGGTCGTTCGCTAAAATCCGACGTGTGTATGGGCCTTTAGTATCTTATTTTTTGGCCTACTTAAAGCAGGGAGTATTTGCGATTATTCATGTTGGAGTGAGCATATGAGGTGTCCCACAATGCATTACTGCTGGATATGCAAATCGTCCCTTTAAATAAAAAAAGAAAAAGATGCCATAAAAGTCTTACAGGATAACCCAGATATCATTGTAAGCCTTCTAATAAGGTAGGAGCTTTGGTGATCCTTGATAAGGGTTACTATCTTGAAGGAGCATAAGGTCAATTGAATAATGGGAATGTTTACACCAAGCTATCAGGGAATCCCATTAATAACCCGATAACTAGGGTTAAAGAGTTGGTTGAGTCAGCCTTCCAATTAGATGTTATTGGTGAGGATCTCAGGACTTTTTTAATCAAGGATCACCATGTTACCCATTTACATTTTCTATACCTTACCAAAGGTTCACAAAAATGTACCACCAGCCACCATGCAGACCTATCATTGCTGCTTGAGATTCTTCTTGCCCAATTGCTGGAGCATATTCAACAACCTTTATGTTTCTAGCTAGGAGTTATATCTGAAAGACAAATGAATGTTTTTGGAAGTTCTGATTGTTTTAGTTTATGTTGATGAGCAGTGGTTGTTTGTGACCATTGACATTGGGAACCTCCACACCTCCCTCTCACACGATGGGTGTGGAGACAATCAAACACTACCTTTTTATGTACTCTGACTGGGAGGACAGACAGAGGAAGTTTTTCCTGGACCTTCTTGGCATTCTGTTGCATGAAAACTATTTTTTCCTTGATGGGCAGTTCTACCAGCACCAGAGGAGCACAGCCATGGGGTCTAACGTAGCATAGGCACATGCTAACTTATATATGGGTTATACAAGTAGACCTTCGTATACACTAGTCTCATGTTTCATAGTTATGCAAAGTCTTGGAAAGGATATATTGATATTTGTTTGTGTATGGGCCATGCCAGTGCCACATTCAACTATAGAGGCTTTTGTAATGTCCCTCCATGGATCTTGCAGTGACATCAGACTAACTGCAAACTGTGATGTTCAGTGTGTGTCTTTTCTGGACATCGTTATACACAATAAGGATTAGTGACAGACTTTTATTCTAAGGCCACTGACCGTAACTCTATTTTGCAATGTAATAGCTTTAATCCTAGGCACGTTGTGAAGAATTTCCCAATAGGTCAGTTGACCCGTTGGAGAGGGTCATTACTGACACCGCTAGATATGAAGATACGGTGGAGAAGATGACCAGTAAATTTATGGCACGTGGTTATCCAGGTGAGGTGGTCATCAGTGTACAATTGAACAGGTGGCACCAGAGGAGAAGTGGCAGAGTAATAAAATAGAAGGGCAGAATGGAATTGTCTCGATTTAGAATACAATCAGTAGAGACGTGAAAAGAAGTGTAAGGCACCATTGGGATGTATTGAGGAATTCACTCTCTGATATTTCCGAATTTACACAATCTCCCATCTTCTCTTAAAACAAGCTCACCGGCTTGTTCATTCAGATGTCACAACAGATAAAAAAACCCCTCAAAAATAGTGGTACTTTCCCAAACCTTAGCCGCCGCCTATGCCATAATAGCATTAAAATATGCTACATTATATGCATATGCAATACAAATATTAAATCAAGTCCAGATTTTCCTGTGATTCCACATGGGTGGTTTATCTGATTAAGTTCCCCTGTGGCAAATGCTATGTGGGAATGACAACGCAAAGATTGAAGGAATGACCGTCATCCCATGTATTTCCCTATTAGGAATGGCAATTTGGAACAGGCAGTCTCTGAACATTTCAAATGGACACTTGGTTAGTCAGTTACATGTCCAAGTTATTGACTATGTTCCCCCGAGCTATAAAGATGGACATCAGCTCAAACAGCTTCTGATGAAGGAGGCCAGATGGATTATTTCTTTGGAAACTATCCATTCTGGCCGCCTCAATAATGAGTATGACCTTAGTTTTAGTTGGTAAGTGTTCCCTGTATATATCTGTATGTTTATGTTTTTCACTTTATTTATATTGCCTTATGTTTTTTAGATTCAGAGTACCCATGGATTTGGAGACGGCTGTGCCCTGATCTTCCTCTTTGTAAGTAAGTCCTGGCAGAGAGTCTTTATGTTGCCATGGATGATCCAGGAGCAGCACTGATGTTGTTTTGCAGCTTTCTTCCTAGATGCGCCCACATAATGCAGCAGAGGAGGCATCGCTGGGTGTGCACAAGGGACTATGCTGACATAGTGCAGCCTCCTCCTGGTGCACCCCTGTGATGAACGAGGTGATGGACAACACAATACCACTTGTGTCTGTTTACACATGTTGTACTGCATGGTACAGCCTCTACCTCTCTGGTGTGTGCACATGACACGTGAGGAGTGGGACAGGCGTACCACGTGTGTTTGTTTACACACATGATGGTGCGGCCCGCAGTGGAATTATCCAGCGGACCATTGTGATGATCAATGTACGTTCAATAGGGATCTCTTTGATCCAGGGTTACTCCACAGCACTTGGTGAGATAGGAAAACACCACTTGGGATAATGTGATTTTTAAACTTGTTGCAATATTGTTTATATGGTGAGCTGGTGACCAGTGACAGTGTGGGGGTGGTGGCTATTACTGAAAATAAACTTTGTAGATAATTTCAAACACATTTTTGTAAATATTTTATTATATCTTTTTATGGGCCAGCACATCATGTATCCCACTTTGATACAATGTAAAGAATGCAGTGTACAGCTTGTATAACAGTGGAAATTTGCTATCCCATCAAAATAACTCAACACAAAGCCATTAATGTCTTAACCACTGACAACAAAATTAAGTACACTCCTACATAAAATATTTACAGAAATCTGATAGATGTACTCACTTTTGTGAGAATGTAATATATATCATATACATATATATGAAAATAACCTTGTTCTTATTTGCTGATCATGTACTTCTGTTATCCACTTTTGAGTTGTGCTTACTATACACCACTTACCATATCAGCTAAATATTTGAAAATCAGATGATAGTATACTAAGAACATTTTAATTTCTAATTTTTTACAAAGTAAAAACTAAAATATTGAAATAAATGATTAGTGTAACACCAAATAATTAAGTATATAAATAATAATGAAGAAGCTACACATACATAGATACAAAAAATAAATAAAGAAACAGAACAAACTCTACTTGAGCGTATGAACAAGCACAGGTTCACTAATAAAAAAAAAAGAATATTAAATATACTATTTATCGCCCACACATCTCTGCTTACAAGGACACAGTTTAAGTGATCTTCTCATCACTGCATTAATGGATGGCTTCAAATTGCATAAAAAAAAGACTAACAAAAGAGACAAAATGTATACATTGGTTCAGAACAGGAGATAAAGGTTAAGATAAAGGAGATAAAGGTTAAACACTTCAGCCTACAGGCCATTTTACCCTAACGCCAAAAGCCATTTTTACCTGTCAGCGCTCCCTCCATTCATTTGGCCATAACTTTATCACTGTTTCTCACACTTGAACGGTCTATATCTTGTTTTTTTTACACCGCAAATTAACACTTTTGTGGGCAATACTTGTTTTCAGTATATAGTTTATTTTTTATGCATTTTATAGGCAAATTCAAGAAAAAAAAGAAATAATACATTATTTCTCCAATTCCATCCCCTATAATTGTAAAATAAGCAATGCTATTATAAATAAAAGCCACCCATGTTATTTGCCTATTAGTCCTGGCTATCACAATATTTAAATTATGTCCCTAGTATGATGCCAATATATTATTTGGAAATAAAGGTGTATTTTTTCTGGGGTTTTTTGTTTTGTTTTTTTGTGTCCCGTCAATTGCAAGCCCTTATGTACTAAAATAACAGCATATTAAAAAAAGCTGAGTCCCTTTGGCAACTATTTATGTATTTATTTATTTTTACTTTTTTTTACATGGGCTTGCTTGGGCTCTTGTTGTGGGGCTTTGGAAGGCATTCATTTTATTATGTTTTTTATTCAAAGTGTGTGGTGTCTGAAATTTAACTCTTCTTCATCACTAGATGGTGCTAGTAACACAATCCTGATTTACCAGGAAGTGTTCAAATTTTTTTTTTTAACTTTTGTTTCATTATTATGAATGGACATGGCCCCTGATCGGGGGAATGTCCATTCATTACAGGCACTGCGATTGGTTCATTCCCTTCCCTAATCACCGACATGGAAATGCCGCCAGGTACGAGCAGTGAGTGCACGCGAATGCGCACACACTCACTGCTTAAACACTTGAATTGTATACACATCCAGTTAGACTTAAGTGGTGCCTATCTGGATGACTATAGTTATCCAGACAGGCTGAAGTGGCCAAAAAGGATCCTAAGTGCATGTGCTAGTACGATGGGTTTAACCACATAAGGATTGCGGTGTTAAACCCCCTAGTGACAAGCTTTATGACCTTGCTGCAGGGCCGCACAACTCAGCACACAAGTGCCCCCCCCCTCTTTTTCTGTCCATCAACAGAGCTTTCTGTTGGTGGGCTATGAGTGCTCCCAGGATGTTTTTTTTTTTTTTACAAATATTTCTTTTTATTTTTTTATAAAACATAAAGCTATTTTTTTTTTATCCCTCCCTCCGCCCGCCAGCCAATCAGCGCAATCGACTGTCATAGGCTTCTACCTATGACAGTGGATCGATTCCCTGCCGCCTACGGGGACAGCCATGTCACAGATGCCATACCATAGATTGCAGTGCTGTACACAGTAAATAGATAGCAGTTTTGCCGTCTAACAGTCTCCTAGTGGCGATCCACGGAGTGGAGCAGAGCTCTGTCATACAAGCAGAGATGCACACTCATCGGCACATGCGATCTCATGTAAATCCCTGCCCCAGGACTTAATGCCATTATGCGGTCCTGGGGCTGCCACCGTGCTCATGCCCATTGGCATGAGGCAGTTGTTAAGAAGTTAAAATGCCACAAAACTTGTTATTTTTTATTTTGTGCACTAGTAAGATGGATTTTAATACCACAATTCCTTGTATTTCTTCTGCTGGTATTATGGGTTTTAAATGCCCCAATTCATTTTGCCTATCACTAATAGTGAATGTATTCTGCCTAAGTTAAAGTTGAACTCTGGTTCTACAACATCTGCTCATCACCCGGGGTCACATACCACAGACTCCGGGTGATGAGGAGATTTTGTAAACGTCACGTTTAGGCAAACAAGTGGTCTTATCTATTTGTCATAAATTAGCAAGCGTCCCTGTGAGACCCTCCTGATGTTGTAATTAAGGCATTTAATGACATTTATTTGTGTTTGCAAAATAATGTTTCTCCTTCAAATGTCCGGTGTATGCAAGATGTGTATAGTATATACAGTATACAGAAACAAAGTCTGAAGAAGACTTATTAGCTGCAAGCTTACTTTTTTAATCTCTAAGTTAGCCAATAAATGGTATCATCCTGATTCAAAATGTCTTGCTTTGATTGGTAAGGGATAAAGGTCCAATTAACTTTTTCTCCTAGGTAATATTTCCCTATCTTATTAATAAAATGCTTTTTAAGCCACCCGCAAGCAAGAAAATAATGTTGACAGTACTATTTCACCAACTTTTTGGTATATTTTCAAATGCAGAGTGCTGAAAACTAATTTAAACAGAAGATGAAAAATTGGCTCCTAGGAGATCAAATTTAAATTGGATTGGGCCCAAAGTGTTCACAGAAGGAAGAACAAAATGATGTTGAATTCAAGAAATGAAGAAGGCATGCTAAAAAGTGACTGTCCTATTTTAATGTCAGGACTTTTTATTTACATTTAATATTTAAGCAATACTTGAGCAACATACAGAAAGATGAGTCACTGTTAGCCTTGGATCCTGTAATATGGATTAGATTGTGAGCTCCTCTGGGGACCAGTAGGTGAAAAGACAATATACTCTGTACAGTGCTGCAGAAGATGTTGGCACTATATAAACCCCGAATAATAATAATAATAATAATAATAATAATAATAATAATAATGTGCATCCCCCTTTTTTCAGAATGTGTTTAAACTATAAATTATACAAAAAGTACAATGAAGTAAAAACATGGATGAAACTTGTTGAAGATCAAGCATATAAATTAATGGCCTTAAATTTCATGTTCCTGCTATGATCCAGCTAGTGGAAAGTCCCAAAACTCCAGATGAGTCTTAATGAAAAGATTATTACCGTATTTTTCGGACTATAAGACGCACTTTTTCTCCCCCAAAAGTGGGAAGAAAAAGTTACTGCGTCTTATAGTCCGAATGTAACATTCAGGTACTTGTTTCCTTGGTCCGCAGTGGGGTGTCAGCAGTGCAATACATTCTGAGCTGCATATAAAAAGATGCTATTCTCAATCCCCATGCTGGCCCTTTGATCTGTAATCTCACCTAGCAGTGCGATCCCCATTGTTTCTAAGCGGCATTGGAGCAGCCGCTGTAATCCTCACAATGCCTGTCCTTTGATCTTCCGTCTGCCTCATTGTTCTCCGCAGCGCGATCCACAATGTCTCTAAATGGATTAAAAAAAGCAGCTGGAATCCTCCACAATGATTACTCTTTGATGTTGCCCAGCAGCCCCGCAGCAGCACAATCCATGCTGACATAGCACATCTTCAGCCGCTATAGCGGCAGAGTCAACAGCGGCTTCCGTACTGTCTTGCGTACTTGCATCATCACATGACCCCGGCGCACGTGCGCCGGGGTCATGTGATGATGAAAGTAAACAAAGCAGTACGGAAGCCGCTGTTGACTCTGCCGCTATAGCGGCTGAAGATGTGCTATGTCAGCATGGATTGCGCTGCTGCGGGGCTGCTGGGCAACATCAAAGAGTAATCATTGTGGAGGATTCCAGCTGCTTTTTTTAATCCACTTAGAGACATTGTGGATCACGCTGCGGGGAACGTTGAGGCAGACGGAAGATCAAAGGACAGGCATTGTGAGGATTACAGCAGCTGCTCCAATGCCGCTTAGAAACAATGGGGATCGCAATGCTAGACACTCTGGGTGAGATTACAGATCAAAGGCAGCTCCTATGCTGTTTAGGAACGCTGTGAATCACGCTGCTGCTGATGCCACCACCTCATTAGGACATCATGGACACCCAGACCGGACCCAGCAATTGCCACCCCGGCTGGTGAGATCTCATTTAATGCTATTGTATTGGTTGGTTATTGTAGCTGGGGTGGGGGTTGTGTAGTGTGGGGTTGTGTACTGTAGTGTTAGGTAGTGTTGTGTTGTGTAGTGCAGTGTAGCTGGGCGGGTGGAGGTAAGCAGGGGTTTGTGTAGTGTAGTGCAGTGTAGCTGGGGGGGGGGGGCAGCAAGGGTTAGTGCAGTGTAGTTTAGTATAGTTTGTGGGGGCAGCATGAGTTGTTAGTGTAGCCTAGCAGTGTAACTTAGACATCTTGGGGGGAGGAAAGGTCCATAAGACACTTCTGGACCATTGATGCACCCAGGTTTAGATTTTTTTTTTCCCCCTGGTTTTTGCCCTTTAAACCTAGGTGCGTCTTATAGTCCGGAGCGTCTTATAGTCCGAAAAATACGGTAATATTGTTGGTGTTTGAATTTGGGTTGTCCTTATATTCAACCCAAAAGTGGCTGTTTGAGTTCAGACCTTGCAAACTTGAAAAAATGTGATCCAATGGCATGAATATCATAAAGATTCACTATACAAAACTCTACCACTCGCACCTGCCGAGACTGTGACTGTTAAATGGGAACATGTGTTCCCTAAGCCAGTCAAAGTGCCTGTAAGGGAAGGACCATGGCTTCAACGAGAAGCCAAAGATCATTCCTGTAGCAAACACTTCCTGTGTGCTTTGCACCCTGTTCAGAGCACACAGACTAAAGTGTGTGGGGACATCAAGGGGTAGAAAAATATCAATTTTTCACTACTAAAATACATTTATTAAGTAAAAATAAATGAACCTATTCTTTTTCCCTCCCCTGCCCTCCATAGTTGCCATAATAGAACACTTGTAAAAAAAATTGATGGCATTAAAAAATATATACATAGTTACCTCAGGGACCAAGGTTTTTTTAATACGTATCTTATGAGGGTATATTACTGTTATTTTAGCAAATAAGGGCTTATAATAATTGATCAGATACAAAAATATGAAACAAAAAATACACCTTTATTTCCAAATAATATATTGTCACCTTACATTGTACTCAGAACATAATTTAAATGCTGTAATAACTGGGACAAATGGGCAAATAAAATGTTTATGTTTTATTTACAGTAGCATTGTTTATTTTAAAACTGTAGGGGATGGAATTTGAGAAATAGTGTATTTTACTATATTTTACACTCGTTTTTCCCTTTAAAATGCATAGTAAAATAAAGTAATTACTGAAAACAAATATCACCCCCAAAAAGCATAATTTGTGGTAAAAAAACATGCTATAGATAATTTAGGTGTGATAAGCAGTGATACATTTATGGCCAAATGAATTATTATTTAGTATTTGTCTGCTTGTTAGCATCAATCTAGTCAGGGATATATTAGTAGATCATATAGTCAGCATGACCTTGGTCAGCAGGGTATAAATTTAAAGGGTATTAACTTTAAGGGTACTTTAGACAAACCGAATTATACCAGAATTATTAATCTACACTTGGAAATCTCCATGCTCATCTGTACTGACCTCATGACACTCTTCTCTTCCAGGTATGCAACTGATTGAATTTCCTGGCTGTATGCTTAAAATCTAAATTCTGCATCAATCTGCTTTATTGGTACGCAACTGATTGAATTTCCTGGCTGTATGCTTAAAATCTAAATTCTGCATCAATCTGCTTTATTGGTACGCAGCTGATTGAATTTCCTGGCTGTATGCTTAAAATCTAAATTCTGCATCAATCTGCTTTATTGGTACGCAGCTGATTGAATTTCCTGGCTGTATGCTTAAAATCTAAATTCTGCATCAATCTGCGTTATTGGTACGCAGCTGATTGAATTTCCTGGCTGTATGCTTAAAATCTAAATTCTGCATCAATCTGCTTTATTGGTACGCAGCTGATTGAATTTCCTGGCTGTATGCTTAAAATCTAAATTCTGCATCAATCTGCTTTATTGGTATGCAGCTGATTGAATTTCCTGGCTGTATGCTTAAAATCTAAATTCTGCATCAATCTGCTTTATTGGTATGCAACTGATTGAATTTCCTGGCTGTATGCTTAAAATCTAAATTCTGCATCAATCTGCTTTATTGGTATGCAACTGATTGAATTTCCTGGCTGTATGCTTAAAATCTAAATTCTGCATCAATCTGCTTTATTGGTATGCAACTGATTGAATTTCCTGGCTGTATGCTTAAAATCTAAATTCTGCATCAATCTGCTTTATTGGTATGCAACTGATTGAATTTCCTGGCTGTATGCTTAAAATCTAAATTCTGCATCAATCTGCTTAATTATAAGTGTTATTAATTGGGGCTTCTTCCTGTGTTACCATTTGCCTACTTCATTTCATTAGTCACAATTTGCATATCTTTAGACTGGCCCTGCCCCTGTGTGGCTAGAGTCTAGTGTCTAGTATATTCACAGCTGCAAGCAGTCTGCTTGTTAGCATCAATCTAGTCAGGGATATATTAGTAGATCATATAGTCAGCATGACCTTGGTCAGCAGGGTATAAATTTAAAGGGTATTAACTTTAAGGGTACTTTAGACAAACCGAATTATACCAGAATTATTAATCTACACTTGGAAATCTCCATGCTCATCTGTACTGACCTCATGACACTCTTCTCTTCCAGGTATGCAACTGATTGAATTTCCTGGCTGTATGCTTAAAATCTAAATTCTGCATCAATCTGCTTTATTGGTACGCAACTGATTGAATTTCCTGGCTGTATGTTTAAAATCTAAATTCTGCATCAATCTGCTTTATTGGTACGCAGCTGATTGAATTTCCTGGCTGTATGCTTAAAATCTAAATTCTGCATCAATCTGCTTTATTGGTACGCAGCTGATTGAATTTCCTGGCTGTATGCTTAAAATCTAAATTCTGCATCAATCTGCTTTATTGGTACGCAGCTGATTGAATTTCCTGGCTGTATGCTTAAAATCTAAATTCTGCATCAATCTGCTTTATTGGTACGCAGCTGATTGAATTTCCTGGCTGTATGCTTAAAATCTAAATTCTGCATCAATCTGCTTTATTGGTACGCAGCTGATTGAATTTCCTGGCTGTATGCTTAAAATCTAAATTCTGCATCAATCTGCTTTATTGGTATGCAACTGATTGAATTTCCTGGCTGTATGCTTAAAATCTAAATTCTGCATCAATCTGCTTTATTGGTATGCAACTGATTGAATTTCCTGGCTGTATGCTTAAAATCTAAATTCTGCATCAATCTGCTTTATTGGTATGCAACTGATTGAATTTCCTGGCTGTATGCTTAAAATCTAAATTCTGCATCAATCTGCTTTATTGGTATGCAACTGATTGAATTTCCTGGCTGTATGCTTAAAATCTAAATTCTGCATCAATCTGCTTAATTATAAGTGTTATTAATTGGGGCTTCTTCCTGTGTTACCATTTGCCTACTTCATTTCATTAGTCACAATTTGCATATCTTTAGACTGGCCCTGCCCCTGTGTGGCTAGAGTCTAGTGTCTAGTATATTCACAGCTGCAAGCAGTCTGCTTGTTAGCATCAATCTAGTCAGGGATATATTAGTAGATCATATAGTCAGCATGACCTTGGTCAGCAGGGTATACATTTAAAGGGTATTAATTTTAAGGGTACTTTAGACCAACCGAATCATACCAGAATTGAGCCAGAAGGGAACAGAAGTGAACTAGCACAGAACTCTGGGCTGTTGTTCATCTGCTGATTTTCTACACCCTGCATAGAAGTACCTTCAATACCATATTGAATATACACCAGCTAAATTTAAGCACTGCACACCCGCTTACCAAACTACTGATGGTTTCACCGTGCCTCACCAACCACACTACTGCTGATCTTCGCTAACTGCTCCACTGCTGAACTCCCTATCAGCTGATCCATCGCTGACCTCCAGACAAGCTACGTCATTACCAACCAGACACCCCATCTACCAATCACACACAGCTGGATTTTTTTATTTATTTTTTTTCGCCATCATTGATGTTCTGCCAACTTCACTGCTGATCTCCTGTGGACTACTCCTTACCAGATTGATTACTGATGCAATTTTGCTGAACCCCTTCAGCCACATCATTGGTGACATTTATCTCATCTCGGTCTAACTACTGTCCCCCTGTCTATGCTTCCACTCTCCACACCCCATCCTAACTTATCCCATCAGTACAAAATGTTCCCTCCTATTCATTCCCTTACCCCTCCACCATTTCCAAGCTATCTCCCTCCCCATCTCGCTCTCCCCCATCACCACATGCTCTACCTCCACCTCCTTCTACACCTTGTCCCCCTTCTGTTTCCCCGCACCCTCTCCCCTTTTGTCCTTAGACTCCCTTTTGGCCCTCAACCCCCATGCACCTCCCTCCCCCCCCCCCCCAAACTCTACCCACACACCCCCTCGGCATAACCTTATTCCTATCCATCCTACCCCTAGGCATTCGCTCCGTGTTTCCTGTGGCCTCTGGAATGCCAGGTCCACCCGCAATAAGCTGCTCTCTGGAACTCGCTCCCTCCAGCCACCGGACTCGCCCCCACCTTTAATACCTTCACACAAGCTCTCAAGACTCACCCTTTCATGCTCGCATACCCCCCTACACCAGCACCATAATATGTTCTGTTAGACACCCTCTCAACAGATACACCTATTGTCTCCACCCCCACCCTTTAGATTGTAAGCCTCTGGCAGGGCCTCCCCCCCCCTAGTGTTTCCAGCTTGATTATGCAATCTTACTGACAATCACCCCTCTTGTGGACTAGAACAGTCTCTATTTTGACCTATGACACTGTATTATCAAATCATTTGCATGACCTTGTTTTGTTGTGAGTTTCCTGTATGTCCTACCTTGTATGTTAACCCTTTATCTATTGTGCAGCGCTGCGTAATATGTTGGCGCTATATAAATACAATAAATAATAATAATAATAATAATAATTTATATAGTGCTGGCATTATCCACAATGCTGTACAGAGTACATTGTCTTGTCACTTTACTTTCCCTCAGAGTGGCTTACAATCTAATCCCTACCATAGTCATATGCCTATGTATGTATCGTACAGTGTATGTATCATAGTCTAGGGCCAATTTTTTAGGGGAAAGCCAATTAACTTATCTGTATATTTTGGGGATGTGCAGGGACACCAGAGTGCCCGGAGAAAACCCACACAGACAAGGTGAGCACATACAAACCCCTTGCAGATAGTGCCCTGGCTGGCATTCGAACCGGGGACCCAGCGCTGCAAGGTGAGAGCACTAACCCCTACTCCGCCATGCTGGAAACAAATCAAAACAATAATTTTTCAAAAATACCTTGTAGTTTTTGAGAAAATCGATTTTAAATTGTATGAGCAATCTCTTTTTAAATCACAAGATGGCGGCATAAAGTATTTTGTTTCTTATTACTGTGCTTCCCCTAAAGTAAGACATCCCCTGAGAATAAGCCCTAGTAGGAATTCCTAGCATGCTTGAAATATAAGCCCCTCCGAATGTAAGCCCTAGCAACAGCCCACATGGCACCAGCAAGTCACGCTCAATACAAAGCCGGGATACAAGAGAGCAGCAGTATAATGTGAGTTCTACAGTCCTGTATATGTGTCACGCAATTTGTGTTTTTGTTGGAGGCGGAGCCAGCCCTCCTGATCTGTCTTGATAAGCATCAGCAGCACTTCAACTTTTCCCAGGACACACAGCTAAGCCTGCCTGAGAGTTCTCTGTCTACAAGAAATAGACTCTTAACCACATGATCAGCAGAATCAGTTTCTTGTAAGTGAGAGCCAATATCTGCAAACCACAGGCTCTGTGCATGCTGCTTGTGTTTCAGCATGGCATGCAGTATATACATTTTGTATAGAAAAACTACCTATTACGCCGGTGCGTGACGAGATAACGTACAGATCAATACACAACAGTACAATGCGTACTTTAGTCCTAGTCAGAACTTGTGCACAAGTTTACAATGTCGAGGTACAGAATCGTTTAGCTAAATCGTAGTCAGATTCGAGCAGGGTAATACACGTGTATCAGATGTCAGTCGTATTGCAAGGATCAGGCAGTAACAGAGTCAGGGACAGACCGAGTCAGTAACATAAATCAGATGGCTGCGGTACAAAAGGGCTAGACAGAGACGAGGTCAGAAACAGGCAGAAGTTCAGTACACAGATAATCAGAAGGATATTACGAGAAATTACAATTACAGCTATCAATGAAACAACGACTGACTAACTAGAGTACATATATATGGTGAGTACCACCATATATGATGTAACTCAAGGAAGCTAGCTAGGACCAAGAACCAGCGAACTGATCAGTATCAAGGTCACCGAGCACTGAATGCTCCTGGCCTTATATCCAGATTCCCAGATCAGTAACCACTCCTATCTGGTGAGGTCACTCATGACCTCACCTGCTGAATCCTCCTCTGGAGCCTATAAGGCTCGGTAGAGCTCGTGCGTACGCTATGCGACCTTTGGGTCGCACGCGAGCCGAAAGTCACCGCCGGAGGAAAGCCGGGGATGCCGCCAGAGGATGTCCCGCCACTCGTACGGATCACGCCAGAGCCGTCGCGGGACCTGCCGCCGGAAGGTAAGAGTGTTACACTACCAGTGTTTCCCCCCAAAATAAGACATCCTCTGAAAATAAGCCCTAGCACATTTTCTGGAGCAAAAATTAATATAAGACAGTGTCTTATTTTCGGAGAAACACGGTACTAGTTATGCATTCCAAACAGCTCTATTTTCGTGTTAGTTACTTTATATATTTACCAGCTTACACATTAAGAAAGAACTCTGTTATGCAGAGAGGTATTTACTATTTCATGAGTGTCCTGACAATGATTAAAGGAATCGTCAGGCAAAAAAAAAAAATGAGTTTCACTTACCTGGGTCTTCTACCAGCCCCATGCAGCCATCCTGTGCCCTCGTAGTCACTCCCTGCTGCTCTGGTCCCCCGCCGCCAGCTAGTTTCGTTTTTGCCAACCTTGGGGTCGGCGGGCCATAACGTATACATTTGCATACATTCCCGCTGGTGCATGAACATTAACACAAACATTTTTACGCCTTAGTGGTGCAACGGGTACATTTTTACGCGCTGCACAACTAACGCGTAAAAATGTATGTGTTAATGCACCAGCGGGAGTGCGTGCAAATGTACGCATGGCGGCCCGCCGACCCTGAGGTTGGCAAAAAACAGTCTAGCTAGCTGCAGGGGACCGGAGCAGCATTGAATGACTACGAGGGCACAGGATGGCTAGTAGAAGCCTGACGATTCCTTTAATATCGGTCAGGTATGGTGACTGTTCGGATTGCTGTGTTTTGCTTACTCTAGTGTACTCTAAAGTTGCTGATAAAGATTTACAACCTTTTCATTATTGCTATTTATGTATCCATGCTATATGGATGGTTTAAATGATTTTATTAATATGCTTGTATTTAAATAAAGATTACTCGTATTTACATAACTGAGAGAATATTAGTCATCAAATTATCTTTTCACTACATGGATTCTTTTTTATTCTTTGGAAAGAATATCATTACCAGAAGGCAATTAAATTCCCCCCTCCCCCCCCCAACACACACACACACACACACACACACACACACACTCAATCTCAAACACACACACACACACACACTCACATAGTTTCAATAGTTTCCACGGCAATGTAAGACTGTTGCTTAGGTTGACACTAAGCTGGGTTGAAAAGAAGAAGAAGAAAATGCAAGTATTAGGCACTTTTAGCATCACAGAGAGACAGTAAGAAACCAGCATAAATATTATTTGTCATATTGCATTATCTCTAAATCTGACAGTGAACACAGGAAATGTAAGCTAAGTAAGTAATTTCTTATTGGATGATTTGTTTTCTTATTTGTTCAGTTAACATGGAGTTTCATCCCAGTTTAAGAAGTAAAAGTATTGTGACACAGTTGCTAGTTTCATATAACCAGTCATGTACTTAGGCATAATTTCCAAAGGTAACAAAGACAAAAATTGTTTGATTGCCCCTTCATGTTTTAGAAATTGACGTCGTCCACCTGAACTCTAGAATTAGTTTCAGAAGCCTTTGTGATAAGTAGACAGCTGGATCCGCAATGGATAATGTAGCATAACTGGTTCCTTAATTTGTTGGTTACATAAATCAGCAAAATAGAATGCAAAATTGGAACACCATGAATTGCAAAATACACCCACACAAGGTCACGTACAAACATAAAATATGGAACCATTAAATAAACTATAACATAAAAGGCAGAAGCCAGAAAAGAGACAACAGTAAATGTTATAGTTTTATAGTAGGTGTTTTTACTGCTAATAGCATTCCCCCCACTCCTCATTCTAGTCAAATGGACACTCAGGGAAATAATTAGAAGAATGGAAGATGCTAAGTACACAAGCAAAAGGCAAATATTCCAAAAAATAAAAATAAAAAAATATTGCACTTCATAAATTATATGCTCAGTTGGTAAAAAATGTTCAACACAAAAAACTATAGTAAAATATCCAGACGGTAACAACACAGAAGCAATAATCAGAGAGGAAACTCTCTGTAATATGATGGTCTTCAGATGTGAGAAGAAGACATTCTGGAAGTTGGAGACCTTCAAGCAGAAGAAGAAGGAAAGCAGAGCCGATAACCAGATGTTGGTGAAGATCAAAGCATGCCAAAAGAACAATGTCAAATTATAAAGTACTATGCTGACCTCTGGAAATAAACATTGTATAAACACTGATAGAGCACAAACATGAAAGAAGATTCTTGATATTCCAAGAGTTGTGATAAATTGGTCAGTAGCTGTCATCGACCTTCTCTTTAGCCAGTCAATGATATTCACAGTCAGTATAAATGACTGTATCACTAGTCCTGCCGAAATAAAGGTCCCCACTGAAGCAACTATATAATTGTTTATCTCTGTGTAATTGGCCATCTGTACAGTTGTATATTCAACTCGGCTTGTAGAAAAAATGATAGAAGCTTCTCTTTTTTATTGAACTGTTTGAATATGTAATGCAAATGGTCATGCAGAATCCTTGCCTCTGATGATCTTTATACAAATAATGCAGACGGCAACACATTTGACTCAGTTCCCCACACAGGGATGTGGTTAGAATGTTTACATAACTCTTATGGACTGAAATGATCAACAATAAAGTTATTAAATGTAGGAAAATTGTATGTGGAAGGGAAAATAGGATATATTTGTTTTTATAGTGACAATGTAATCCGAAAGTGATCTTTTTCTTGTTTAATTATTCTCATGATATGCCTAGTTGCACATAAAGGACCACTATCACCAACATTTTTAAAATTGAACGTATATGAAAACACATAAATAAAAAGTATATTTCACCAAGAGTAAAATGTGCTATAAGTTATTTTTCTGCTATGTTGCTGTCACTTACAGTAAGTAGTAGACATCTGACAGAACTGGCAAGTTTTGGACTAGTCCATCTTCTGGCAGCTGGCTGCAATCTGTATGCAGACGGAGCTAGTACAGAGCTGAGGCTGCCTCTCTCACTCTCAGAGCAAGCTAAAGAGAGGTACTAACAGAGCTCACTCACTCACTGGACGGACAGAGAGAGGCAGGAGGAGGGCGCTGGATTTCAGAATCTGCCACTAGAATGATGGCATTTTTTTTTAAAGGTACATGAGTCGCAAGGGCGTTTTCCAGGCATTGGTAATCCCCTGCTGAATTGGTAATCCCCTGCTGAATGTGCCAGTGTTCACTTCTCTCTTTTCTGTATTATGAACTGATTTCCTAGTCTAGATCATGTTATTGGACACTGTGGTCAGTTTCATTGTGTCCCCGAGTGTCTGTCGCCTGTTAGAACCTGCTTCTATATCACCTTGCTTCGACACCAGTAACTTCTTACAGTTACGTCTCACAGACTGTGAGATCACTTGACTCTCCACACAGCAAGCAGGAGATAGACTTTCTCGGGCTTCTTCAATGTTTACGTTATTTATTCAAGTAACAGAAATACAGATAGATACAGTTTATCATCTCCTGGCAAAGCAGACTTCCATGTTGCGTTACAGCTGCGTGAGTACCTTCCTGCTGAAGGTACCCAGGTCTTCTTGTATCTACTCTATGTTACATCTAGACTACCTATGTACAGCATACATTATATCAGATTACAGAAAGGAAGCACATACTTAGAGGTCCCAGTCAGCCTTGCGAGCTATTGCGAAAGTAAAGAGCAGAATAAGCTCCCATAGCTCCCTCAGCCTTTAATACTGACTAGGAAAGAGTTAAATATGACATCATCTTCGCCACCCCCTAGATCAGACTATTGGTGGACCCACTCCTGGTGTCATCATACACACCTACTGGATTAATAATCAATGAGGCTTCTGACCTATATGCAGGAATGTGGATATTTACATAACATGGCTGATGTTTATTGTTCTAGTGGCGGTACATGCGCAGGTCAGGGAGACCTGCGGCCTTGTACTAGAACAGCTTCCTGGTATGTTCTAGTTCTGCTGACAGAACTGCAGATTTTCTCTCTCAGAGAAAATCCCCTTAAAGGGCCGATCTGCACTCCAAGCCTTTTTGACTAACTTAGTCCAAATAACTGAGGCCTACTTAAATTATAACATCGCCAGTTCTCCATGCACCGTTAATGTACATGAATGGATGAAGACTTACGCTTGAACTCTAGAATTAGGATCAGAGGCCTTTGAGATGAATGGACAGCTGGTTCCACAGTGGACAATGTATAATAACTGATTCCTCAGTTTGGTGGTCACACAAATCAGCAAAATTCAATGCACAATTGGGAAAACATGTTTTGCAAAATATCCAGACACGAACAAGTATGTGCTTAAAATGTAAGCATATTAAGTTAATTCGGGATGATACCATTTATTGGCTAACTAAAAATGAATAAGAATAAGCAAGCTTTCTGCCTTGCAGCCTTCGTTGGGCTTACACCCTGTTAGTTTGCAGGCTGGTGGTACAGACAGCTATATACATGCAACATCAAAAGGGAAAACAGATTTGTTTTCAAGCATAAGTACATGTCATTGAGATGCCTTAAGTAAAACAGAACATCTTAATGGGGTGAGAGGTTGTTAGCTGAGATAAGGATCCTTGTTTACTCCCTGTTCACAGACCTGGGAGTTGGACAGACACAGAGGTATAGTAAATTCTGAGTTCACAATTTCAGCTATATAGGCTGAGAAAGAGTTTTTAAATATCATCAGCCTCATACCAATATAAAAAGTTTTTGTCTTTATTCAAGCCCTTGTCCACAGAGGCGCACAGAGGCGCTAAGCTGACGAACTACACGACTAAGTGTTATACTCCGTTCCATAGCCTGATGAAGTGGGTTGAACCCGCGAAACGCGTTGCAAATTGTTGGAGTGTATAATTAAATTGTTTTTGTGTTGATAATCAACAGTATCGTGTAAATTCTTTGGGAGGGGTGGTTCCACCCATCGCCCCCCCCCCCCCCCCCCGTTTTAAAACTTTTAACCCCTTTTTTTTACACTACTGGCGCCTCTGTACCTTTGCTACAAAAGTATCCACCCCTGGTGGAGGGGATTTGGCCCCTTTCTTCTTCCGAACTACAGAGAGCGACTTCTTATTCCTGAGTGGGGACAGGTTTAATCTCCTCACCTGCTTAATCAGTGGTTACCTGGTCGGTAACCCATGTTTGTGAGTATAAAATCTCATCTTTTATTAATCTCATAATCACCTAACGTACTACACTATATTGGGCTCTCGGTATCTCCCCTCCCTACACTGTAGGATCTGACTGAGGTCTGTGTGCTAACACATAAAGCATTTGCAACGGCAGACAACGTGAGACTGAGGGACGAGTGGTTATATAGTGCAGCACTGATCAGCGCCGCCCAGTCCCTTCCAGCCAATCCGCATACATCCTGGGATCAGCTGACCAAGGGAGTCAGCTGATCCCTCTCTGCTTCCCATAAAGCTTCTGTCTTTCCACGCTCGCGCGTGTATTCCTCAGCCTATGTGCACAGGAAGGCTGTACCACATCAGACACATGTCGCCGCGCGTAAACCGCCGGACTGGACGTGGAAGTAGCCGCCATGCCGTCAGAGCACGCAGCGGCTATTCCGCAATCCTTCACACCCACATCTTTTTTAATCGGCAGGGTGATGTTCCGTTGTGTTGAGGCCTATTCAAAGAACTCCTGACAATCATCTGTTTTAGATTGTGTGGTTGCCGATATGACAAGAGGAGAGGTTTAGGAAATATCTTTCTCAGTCTGTGATCCTTGTGTACAATGGGATGAAGTTCCTTAGCAATCCTCCTTAAGATCTCCAGGTGTGGGTTGTAGGTGACAACCAAAGGGACACGGTCCTCTTTCTGGTTTTGCTTATATTTCAGGAGTTTAGTCCTGGGGATGATGCTGGCTTTCCTGATTTGGGCCTCAGCCATAGGAGGACTGTAACCTTGTTTAATGAAAGTGTTCTTAAAGAGACTCCGTAACAAAAATTGCATCCTGTTTTTTATCATCCTACAAGTTCAAAAAGCTATTCTAATGTGTTCTGGCTTACTGCAGCACTTTCTGCTATCACTGTCTCTGTAATAAATCAATGTATCTTTCCCCTGTCAGACTTGTCGGCCTGTGTCTGGAAGGCTGCCAAGTTCTTCAGTGTTGTGGTTCTGCTATGAACTCCCCCTTCCAGGCACCTCTGTGCACAATGCCTGTGTATTATTTAGGATTAGAGCAGCTTCTCTCTTCTCTCTTATCTTTTACAAGCTGGATAAATCGTCCTCTGAGCTGGCTGGGCTTTCACATACTGAGGAATTACAGACAAGGGCAAAGCTGTTTGCAGGAAGAAACAAGCAGCCTGAAACTTCAGTGCATGAAAACAGGGGGAAAGAAACACACAAATGATCTCTTGAGATTCAAAAGGAAGGCTGTATACAGCCTGCTTGTGTATGGATGTATTTTATATGTGTGGACATACTGTACATCAACCTACTTCCTGTTTTGGTGGCCATTTTGTTTGTTTATAAACAAACTTTTTAAAACTGTTTTTAACCACTTTTAATGCGGCGAGGAACTGCGAAATTGTGTCAGAGGGTAATAGGAGATGTCCCCTAACGCACTGGTATGTTTACTTTTGTGCGATTTTAACAATACAGATTCTCTTTAAGGCGATTCAGGTGCTTGTCTCTGTCCATCCTGTCAGAACAAATCCGGTTGTACCTTATAGCTTGGCTGTAAATTATAGAGTTCTTAATGTGCTTGAGATGAAAACTGTCAAATCTTAGGTATGTGGGACGGTCTGTAGGTTTGCGATACACAGACGTTTCCCTAAACCTCCCCTCTTGTCATATCGGCAACCACACAATCTAAAACAGATGATTGTCAGGAGTTCTTTTAATAGGCCTCAACTAAAACGGAAAACATTCAAGAATTTGTACTTTTTACTGCCCATGGCCACTATCACCAGCTGTTTCCTTACCAACCCTCCCCACATACACACACTTTTACTGGTCTCCTGGTTAGTCCCTCATCAGGCAGTGGGCATGCTGTCTTTGTTTATTCTTCTTCAGGTAGGTCACTCTCTGTGCTTACACCCTGGAGTTTCTCAGCAGTGCTGAGTGCTGAGGTGACAAACTTTTTGAAGTGTGCCATCCTGCTGCCTGCCCCTTGTTTCTTGGTGCTCTAGGCCATAGCCTTTGTGGCCTTGCCTGAAATCCGGCCATGACCAAATGTACTTCTTCATCATACATTGGCATTATTTATACATGTATCTAACATTGTCCATACATTTTGTCCATAGATTTAAGAAGTAAAATGGTTAAAACATTTGGTTTGAATTTGGATTCTTTGATCACAAAAGTAATACATGATTTACTGTATATTCTGGTGTATAAGACTACTTTTTAACCCTTGAAAATCATCTGAAAAGTCAGTGGTCGTCTTATACGCCGGGTGTCATTGATGCCGGGTGATACACCTTATCCTGTAACCGACTCTCAGAACTCACTGCTAAGAAGTGTTTTATGGGCACAGCACAATCTATTCTTCCATACCGCTCTGAATAACAGGTAGACAAGGAGAGTTGATCAATCCAACCAGTCAATCGCCTATATACTCTTATGTACTTGGTACCACATACAGTACAGCACCAGTATCTGTTCATACATAGCACCAGTATATGATGTTTTTTAAATTTTTATTTGGTGTGCATTGGAAGAGGGGTAGTCTCCCAAACTCTATATTTTAACTGGAAAAGTTGGGCGAGGTGGGTCGCCTTATACGCCGGAATATACCCACATGCTATTTTGTACTTAGGATTAATAAGTCCTCCAATACAGCAGCCAGTGGATGACTCTCCTGCATCCAACAAATGCAACAGAACAGATACAGTGGTGTGAAAAACTATTCGCCCCCTTCCTGATTTCTTATTCTTTTGCATGTTTGTCACACTTAAATGTTTCTGCTCATCAACAACCATTAACTTTTAGTCAAAGATAACATAATTGAACAAAAAATGCAGTTTTAAATGAAGGTTTTTATTATTTAGTGAGAAAAAAAACTCCAAATCTACATGGCCCTGTGTGAAAAAGTGATTGCCCCCTCGTTAAAAAATAACTTAACTGTGGTTTATCACACCTGAGTTTAATTTCTGTAGTCACCCCCAGGCCTGATTACTGCCACACCTGTTTCAGTCAAGAAATCACTTAAATAGGAGCTATCTGACACAGAGAAGTAGACCAAAAGCACCTCAAAAGCTAGACATCATGCCAAGATCCAAAGAAATTCAGGAACAAATGAGAAAACAACAGTAATTGAGATCTATCATTTTGGTAAAGGTTATAAAGCCATTTCTAAAGCTTTGGGACTCCAGCGAACCACAGTGAGAGCCATTATACACAAATGGCAAAAACATGGAACAGTGATAAACCTTCCCAGGAGTGGCCGGCCGACCAAAATGACCCCAAGAGCACAGAGAAAACTCATCCGAGAGGCCACAAAAGACCCCAGGACAACATCTAAAGAACTGCAGGCCTCACTTGCCTCAATTAAGGTCAGTGTTCACGACTCAACCATAAGAAAGAGACTGGGCAAAAACCGCCTGCATGGCAGATATCCAAGGCGCAAACCACTTTTAAGCAAAAAGAACATTAAGGCTCGTCTCAATTTTGCTAAAAAAAAAACATCTCAATGATTGCTAAGACTTTTGGGAAAATACCTTGTGGACCGCCGAGACAAAAGTTGAACTTTTTGGAAGGTGCGTGTCCCGTTACATCTGGCGTAGAAGTAACACAGTATTTCAGCAAAAGAATATCATACCAACAGTAAAATATGGTGGTGGTAGTGTGATGGTCTGGGGTTGTTTTGCTGCTTCAGGACCTGGAAGTCTTGCTGTGATAGCTGGAACCATGAATTCTACTGTCTACCAAAAAATCCTGAAGGAGAATGTCCGGCCATCTGTTCGTCAACTCAAGCTGAAGCGATCTTGGGTGCTGTAGCAGGACAATGACCCAAAACACACCAGCAAATCCACCTCTGAATGGCTTAAGAAAAACAAAATGAAGACTTTGGAGTGGCCTAGTCAAAGTCCTGACCTGAATCCTATTGAGATGTTGTGGCATGACCTTAAAAGGTGGTTCATGCTAGAAAACCCTCAAATAAAGCTGAATTACAACAATTCTGCAAAGATGAGTGGGCCAAAATTCCTCCAGAGCGCTGTAAAAGACTCGTTGCAAGTTATCGCAAACGCTTGATTGCAGTTATTACTGCTAAGGGTGGCCCAACCAGTTATTAGGTTCAGGGGGCAATTTCTTTTTCACACTGGGCCATGTAGGTTTTGAGTTTTTTTTCTCACTAAATAATAAAAACCATCATTTAAAACTGCATTTTGTGTTCAATTATGTTATCTTTGACTAATAGTTAACGGTTTTTGATGAGCAGAAACATTTAAGTGTGCCAAACATGCAAAAGAATAAGAACTCAGGAAGGGGGCAAATAGTTTTTCACACCACTGTAAATGGCTCTTGTACTGCTTCAAATCTGTAAATCCAGTTTCATAAAGATGCCATCACCTCAACCCACTAAAAGTGAACCCAAACTGATGAGGTAAACAATAATATGTATCCATCTACTCCTAAAAATGACCTTTTTTAGGTATGCCATGGTTTTCTTTTTTATTTAACCATTTGCAAAGTAGGTTAAATGTTTTACTGTCTCTAATCAGTGGCAGCCTATTAAGTGTCCCAGAGCTAGAAAAAGGTCAATCGTTTATATATTTTATCTCTCCCTGCCTTCAGAAGTTGTATTCTGCCAGGAAAACTTTTATGGCTGTAATTTGCTTGTCAGTGAGGTTTACTATATTCCTGACAAGCTACTGACAAGACAGAAGTTTCAATTTCCATGCCTAGAAATTAACTCTTTAAGGCAGCAAAATAAAGCAAGAAAAATAGCCTGGTTATTAATATGCTTTGTACTGTACATACACATGTTTATCTCATCATGTCACACATCGCCTCGGGTACATTTTACATTGTCACTCGCCAGATCGTAAGACCTCACAGGTTAGATATTGCTCATGTTCAAATCCAAAGCCTTTCTGATCAATTGTGGCTCAGAGACTGGGAGGTGAACAGCTGGTGCTCCGTAGAAATCATGCAAAAAATATGCTCAAATGGTGCATTACCCTTAGTTTATTGTAAAAATAAGTATAACCATTCACTCCCACAGCTTGTTTGGGAATACTTTAACAAGACATGGGAGGCATTTGGTCTGTGCGGACAGGTGACGGGAGATCATACATGCGTGCTGTGAGCTGTGAGCTTACCTGTATGCGTCTTAGCGAGGCATGCTATGATTTAGGAGGGGTATATGTTTATAATTGCAGAGTGCTGAAAAAGTTATTTTAAACAAAAGATTAAAAATTATCCCCAAGGGCAAATAGGAAATTGAATAAGGGTCAGTGTGCTAAGTCTATATAAGGCAGTATATTATCAGAGAAGACAATATAGAGATGTATGGCAGTCGAATGTTGGGTGAGGCACCAAAGTGTTTTGGGACAATGATAAGTATGAGGGAATGGCCATCAGGTCATAACTGTTGTAGCAATATTTGGGCTTTGTCACATTTCTTAATTGTGGATCCAGCACTGATTTGCTGCCCTATCTCCTGAACATCTTTGGTTTGCAGCAGGGAGAGTGTGACTCGTGCCAATATTGCTCAAGCATGGGCATAGCAATCATCCCTGCAACCCTTCCCACCGCAGGGGGGCCCTCCATCCTCTCCCCAACCGCAAGTGTAGCCAATTAGCAAAAAACCTTCCTGTTTACTCACAAAAACGTCCCGACCACCTCCTCCCACCATGCAGAGTAGTGAGCACCGGGAGCATCTGTCATTTTTTCCTGCTTCTAGACACTGCTTCATAGCATAACACTCTCTGCTACCATTTGCTGGCTTCTGATTATGTGACCCTCATGGGGTCGGGGACCAAGGGGGCTCCATGCTATCATTCTTGCAGGGGGGGGCTATTACGTCTAGCTATGCCACTGTGCTCGAAGGCTTGTTGTGTGTTGTGTTTTTCAGTGCTTATACTGTTAGTGGTTGCTATTGCTGTTCATGGGGTATGTTCAGGGCTGGATTTCTGGAAAGGCCACAAAGGCCATGGCCTAAAGCGGTAAAAAATCAGAAGGATAAAAGGGCAGCAGGACCTGAGAGAGATAAGAGGCTGCATGTCAAAAGAAATCATTTCTCCTACTCCGAAGCCGCCCGGCTTTGCTGCACACACACTCAGAATTCCAGAGCTCTGTGTATTTTCCTTACTTCTTGGTCTGCAATAAGACAGTGCTATCTCCTGAACATACAAGCTTCATGTGAGGAAACGCGGAAAAGCCGCCGCTAAAACTCAGAGTGAGGCGGCTGACTCCGCGTTCAACATGGCAGCTGGTGCGCAGTCGGAGCACGGAGAAACCGCCGCATGCTCACGGACAGCGGTGCGGCGGTTTCCGCATCCAACACAGCAGAAACATTACAACACATGACTGGTGTGGCTGGGACTGATAGTCCACATTGGTTTAGGAGGACGCAGAGAGGCAGGGCCTTTATGGCAGTCAGAAGGGGGTCAGCTGACCAAGCCGGTCAGCTGACAAATTCAGCAACCTTCATTGGTCCAGCACTTAGGGGAGGTGCTGGAAGGCGCTAGTGTATATATACTGGGTGCTGGTCATTCATCTGGTGTCTGGCGTTGCGATCACTACGTGGTAGCACTCAGACCTTGTCCGTATCTGTGTTATTAGTCAGTTTCGTAGGTGTTGATGATCACGGAGCTCACACCTTAGCCTAGGAGTTTTGTTATTATCTGTATTCTGATCTAGACCAGTTTCCAAGGTGTTGATGGCCAAGGAACTCACACCTTAGTCTAGGAATTCTGTACCATCTGTATTGTTGTTATTATCTAGCTCAGTCCCTGGAGTGTGAGAATCTTGGAGCTCACACTCAAGTCTAGGCATTGTTGATTATCTGTTATGACCTTCTGCTTTCCTGACCATTCTTCTGTTCTCTGATTCTGTACCTTTGTCTTTCTGATACCTGGTTGCCAAACTCTGCTAGTCCCAGGATTCTGCATCTGTCTCCTGTCTCTGTACTGCATCTGTCCGTGTGTTTACGACCTGGCCTGTCCGACCTCGAGAACTATCTCTGCTGTTAAGAGATGGTTCACAGATCCGTTAGTGACACTGCCCCTTGGTGTCACTCACGTTCTGTCCTTCTCATTCTCTCAGCCTGGCTCCGCCCCTTGGGGAGCATCAGACCTGTGGAAGGAATCTGATCCAGAGCAGTATCTCTCACTGCCTAGCGCCTATCTTTCAGGTGCTTTCCTCAAAGTATTACTGTTGCACCAAACACTCTCATCTCTCAGGTGTCCAGAGGTTAGAAGATATATCTGATTATCGGTGATACTGCAGATCATCAATAATCGGGTATATATCTGTATTCTCGGTGATAATGCAGATCACTGGTAATCAGACCCTCTCTGTGTTACACCGATCGTTACACTTCAGTTACATGCCAGGGGTGTAGGGAAACATGGATCACCATGTGCTTGCTGGGCAGTCTGTGACTCTGGTTGTAGACATAATTTCTGATCCAGTAAGGTAAACATTTTAACATAATTATTTCCACTTTACAATTTAAGCTGGGCTAAACAATGTATTGCTGGTCAGACTCTGTTAATGACTTGAGCCATTCCTTCTCCTCTCTCCCCCTGGATTGTAAATCTTAAACAGAAAGATAAGGTTTTTTTTCTAGAGAGATTTATGGCAGCCCCTTCTAAGCTAAATCTTAACCCCTTGCTGGCTCATTTTAAAGGCAGCAGTACTGCAGATGTATGAGACAGACAACTCCTCTATAATTATAATTGCAAATGTACTGTTCTATACTTTTGTATTGTTACTTACTGTTTTGTATACCAAAAGTAATAACATTAGAGATGGCCCGAACCTCCAATTTTCGGTTCGCAAACTTCTGCAAAAGTTCAGGTTCGCGCAAACTTTCGCGAACCACAATAGACTTCAATGGGGAAGTGAACTTGGAAAACTAGAAAAAATTATGCTGGCCAGAAAAGTGATGGAAAAAATGTTTCAAGGGGTCTAACACCTGGAAGGGGGCATGGCAGAGTGGGATACATGGCGAAAGTCCCGAGGAAAAATCTGGATTTGACGCAAAGCAGCGTTTTATGGGCAGAAATCACATTGAATGCTAAATAGCAGGCCTAAAGTGCCTTACAACATCTTGCATGTGTATACATCAATCAGGTAGTGTAAGTGTACTGCTTCACACTGACACACCAAACTCACTGTGTAACGGACCACAAACAGCTGTTTGTGTAGTGATGGCCGTGCTGGACTACTGTGCGCACCATGACGAGAGTGCAGGTGATGGAGGCTTTCCAGCCCATCTGGTCGCCGGGCTGTGGTAGCTGAATGACAGAACAGTGACTGTCCAGCTGATCAAATTTGGTCTGACCACAATGAAGCAACAAACTTATTATCTTTGGTGTGCCAACCCCCGAGACACTCATATAGCCGGTGGTCATTGCTTCATTGTGATACGCAAGCCCCTTCACCACAGCAAGGTAATGATCATGAAGGTGAATTTGGCACATGTACATGCCTTTTGTTTTTGTTGTTGCAGCTGCAGTGAAGCCAGATAAATTAGGCAGGCATGTACACACACCAGAAAAATTAGTATAGCGGCCGCTGCTAGAAGCGGCCTTAAAAATTCAGGAATACACCTGGAGTCCTGGACCCTGTTGGTGGCGGAGAAGGCAGTGAAGTGGCCTGCGGGCAGAGATGGTGTGTGGGGAGCGACTTAGTCTTGGGGCAGGCAATCAGTCACACGGCGTGCAGGGAGAGATGCTGTGTGTGGGGACTGACTTAGTCTTGGGGCAGGCAGTAGCCATCCGGGATCCATGCCTCATTCATTTTGATAAAGGTGAGGTAGTGAACACTTTTGTGATTTAGGCAACTTCTCTTCTCAGTGACAATGCCTCCAGCTGCGCTGAAGGTCCTTTCTGACAGGACGCTTGCGGCAGGGCAAGACAGAAGTTGGATGGCAAATTGGGACAGCTCTGGCCACAGGTCAAGCCTGCACACCCAGTAGTCCAAGGGTTCATCATCGCTGCTCACAGTGTCTACATCCACACTCAAGGCCAGGTAGTCAGCTACCTGCCAGTCCAGGCGTTAGTGGAGGGTGGATCCGGAATGGCTAAGGCGAGGCATTGTACTAAAGAATGTCCGCATGTCTGACATCACCATGAGATCGCTGGAGCGTCCTGTCCTTGCCTGCGTGGACATGGGAGGAGGATTACTGGCAGTGGTACCGTTGCATTGTGGTGTGACATCACCCTTAAATGCATTGTAAAGCATAGTTGCCAGCTTGTTCTGCATGTGCTGCATCCTTTCTGCCTTCTGGTGAGTTGGTAACATGTCCGCCAATTTGTGCCTATACCGACGGTCTAGTGTCGTGGCCACCCAGTACAGCTCATTCCCCTTGAGTTTTTTTTATACGGGGGTCCCTCAACAGGCTCAGGCTGGACAGCATGAAAGACGCCATCTGCACAAAGTTGGATCCAGACGTACTATCCATCTCCTCTTGCTCTTCCTGAGTGACGTCATGTAAGTCCTCTTCCTCCCCCAGCCATGAACAATACCACGGAATTTAATAGCACAAGCCCCCTGCGACGCCTGCTGCGGTTGTTCTTCTGCCGCCGCCTGTTCCTCCTCCACAGAAACACCTTCCTCATCATCCGAGTCTGACTCCTCTTCTTCCCCACATGACTCTTCTTCCTCCTCCTCCCCCCTCTGTGCTGCCGCAGGTGTTGAGGAAACATCTGGTTCTGAATTGATCCCACAATGCTTCCTGCCATAACTGTTCCTCTTCACGCTCCTCCACAGCTTGATCCACCATTCTACGCACGGCACGCTCCAGGAAGTAAGCATAGGGGATCAAGTCGCTGATGGTGCCTTCACTGCGACTCACCAGGTTGGTCACCTCCTCAAACGGCTGCATGTGCCTTCATGCATTTCGCATCAGTGTCCAGTTCGGTGGCAAGAACATCCCCATCTCCCCAGATTGTGTCCTTCTACTGTAATTGTACAGGTACTGGGTGACGGCTTTCTCCTGTTCTAGCAGGCGAGAGAACATGAGCAGGGTGGAATTCCAGCGAGTCGGGCTATCACATATCAAGCATCTCACCGGCAAGTTGTATATCTGCTGAATGTCCGCAAAGCGTGCCATGGTCGTGTAAGACCACCTGAAATGCCCACACAACTTCCTGGCCTGCTTCAGGACGTCCACTAAGCAAGGGTACTTTGACACAAATCTTTGAACGACTAGATTCAGCACATGTGCAATGCAGGGTACATGTGTCAGCTTTCCCAAATTCAAAGCGGAAAGGAGATTGCTGCCGTTGTCACACACCACGTTGACGATCTCCAGCTGGTGTGGGGTCAGCCACTGATCCACCTGTTTGTTAAGAGCAGCCAGGAGAGCTGGTCCAGTGTGACTCTCCACTTTGAGGCAAGACATGTCTAAGATGGCGTGATACCATCGTACCTGACATGCAGAATAGGCTCTGGGGAGATGGAGCTGTGTAGCTGGAGAGGAAATCGCAGAACCAGTAGAGTTGAACTGCCACTCAGCCAAGGAGGAGAAGGACGACAGTGAAGAGGATGTAGCAGAAGGAGAGGAGGTGGCAGGAGGCCTGCCTGCAAGCCGTGGAGGTGTCACAAGTTCTCTGCTGCACAGCCATGCACTCCCTGCTTGCCATCGGTCACCAGGTTGACCCAATGGGCTGTGTAAGTAATGTAGCGGCCCTGGCTGTGCTTGGCAGACCAGGAATCCGTGGTCAGCTGGCCACCCTTGACCCAACGCTGTGTGCCAGAGATGACACCACTTGCCTCTCTACTTCATGGTACAGTTTGGGTATCGCCTTTTTAGAGAAATAATTGTGGCCTGGCATCTTCCACTGCGGTGTCCCAATGGCCACAAATTTACGGAAAGCCTCAGAGTCCACCAGCTTGTATGGTAACAGCTGGCGAGCTAACAGTTCCGCCACGCCAGCTGTCAGACGCCGGGCACGGGGGTGACTGGCAGAAATTGGCTTCTTCCACTCAAAGATTTCCTTCAAAGACACCTGGCTGCTGTGGGCAGAGGAGCAGGAACCGCTCAAGGGCAGAGGCAGAGTGGAGGAGGGTGGCTGTGAAGCTGCAAGGGAGAAAGTGGCTGAAGATGCTGCACCTGAAGGAGGAAGAGGAGAAGGAGGGTGGCTTTTTTTCTGTGTGCTGCTTTTGCTCAGGTGCTCTTCCCTTTGCAGTTTGTGCCTTTTCTCCATGTGCCTTCGTAAGGCACTTGTCCCTACGTGAGTGTTGGCCTTTGCACGGCTCAATTTTTGGAGACAGAGAGAACAGATGGCTTTACTCCGATCTGAGGACACATCAAAAAAAGGTCCACACCGCTGAGCCACCCTGGGGTGTGGGCACTATGGTGGCCTCAGCAGCTGACGTTGAAGGCCATGTTGGCTGGCTACCCATAGGTGGCGATACATGGCGCCGGACACTGCCACCAGCTGCTTCTGACAACGAGCTCCACCTGCTTCTTTCAGCAACTCGTCTCCTCCTACTCCTCTCTGACTCCCCCTCTGAACTGTCCCCTTGGTCATCTTGTCTCTTAGGAACCCATGTGGGATCCGTATCATCATAATCATCCTGCTTCGCTTGCCTCAGACAACTCCAAAACTGCACCAACAGCAGGCACTTCATCATCCTCCTTCTCACACGTTACATCCATAGTGTCGCCACCTAACTCAGACATATGAGAAGGTGTAACTTGCTTAGTGCCTTCATCTTGTTGTAGCAGTAGTGGCTGTGAATCTGTGATTTCACCACCAAATGACTCCAGGGAATTGTCAAATGCAGCGGATGTGGTGCGTGTAGTAGCTCTGGTGGCTGCGGAAGATGAGGTGTCCTGTGTTAAATAGTCAACCACGTCCTGAGACTCTTGGGAGGTGATGGGATGTGCCTTCTTCTGAGCACTGTACTTTGGGCCAGGGCCGCACGAAATCACATCAACACAACCTCGCTGTGATGATCCGCTCGGCTGCCTGCGCAGGCAGTCAGCTTTTTGACCACTGTTCAGGTCTGCATTCTGCAGGTCTCTGGAAAAGAGACCTTTTGTCAGTTTTGCAGCTTGCTGCTGCTGAGGAATTTGCATACGTTTGTCATGCAAATTGCCTAGCCACATCCTTTGTAGGCTTGCTCTATAAATACCATGTGATTCCACAGTACTTCGCTGGCCATTCCTTCAGGGTTTGTAGTAAACACTCCTAGAGTGTCAGCCATGCTACTTCTTGTTAAAGTTAGCTTAGAGTAATTCATGGGACTGCACTAGGCAGTTTCCCTAGTGCAGTTAGGATTGCATATCTGTTTGTTTGTCTGTTGCGATTGTCCTGTCCCAGCGGTGGTCGACGGGAAATCGTTCTGTGTGTCTGGGTGCTAACCGGAACAGCGGTTGTTACTGGTGGCCCCTTCTGATCTGTCTTGCCTGGATCACACTCGCCTTGTGCTAGTGCTGTGGATCTTTCTGTTCTGTCTTTCTGGATCGCAATCGCCTTGTGCTAGTGCTGTGGATCCTTCTGATCTGTCTTGCCTGGATCGCACTCGCCTTGCGCTAGTGCTGTGGATCCTTCTGTTCTGTCTTCCTGGGTCGCACTAGCCTCTAGCGCTAGCGCTGTGGATCCTTCTGATCTGTTTTCTTGTTCCTGAGTTTAGATCGCACTAGCCACTAGCGTTAGCATCTGTGGATCTTTCTGATCTGTGTTCCTGCTTGGATCACACTTGTTCTGGCGGTAGAGCGGTGGATCCTTTCTGCCTAGTTCCTGTTTCTCGTTTGTCTGTCTTGTCTGATACGGGCGCTTGCTGTAGGCTCGGTGAGGTAACCGTTAAGCAAGCGTTCACGTTCTTTGTTTTGTGTTTGTCTGTCGGTGGTTAGTTAGGCGTGCTTGTCTCTGTTGTGCTTATCACGCGGAGACCGCGCATAAACGCGTTCGCTGTTGCGAATGAGTGCGGTGTTCGCGTTTAGTTAGCGTTTGTTATTTTCTTTATCATTATCATTGTATTATTTGCTGTGCCTTTGCTCCTCTTGTGTTCTGTTCTAGTCTGTCTTGTGTCACTTCTGGCGATCGCCTTTCTCACGATCGCGTTCCTACTTTTGTTTCTGCCGATGTGTGTTCACCGTCGCAGGGTCGCGACTAGATTGGTAAACACACATTTGTCCTGTCCCTGTGCTCTTTCTCTTTATGGGCTGTTCAGCCCCGCATTGTCTTGATCTGTACAATCCCCATCTGGCATCTGTGGCCGTGCAGCGATTGTACTCGTCTGCACTCCACAGCTCCATCTGCCGGTGGGAATTGCCCTCTGCTGGTGCATTGCACCTAGCCTGGGTTCACCCAATTATACGCTTGTGGAAGGTTTTCGCTGTGTCAGTGCGCATCTCGTGCGCTGACCATGAAAACGATTCCGCAATCGTTACAGAATGACCAGCCCAACCGAAATTCCCAGGGCAGAGGGAACCTTCGATTTGCTTCAGATGTCATTGCCTAAGACGAAAGCATATGTGGATCCTATTATAGGTAGGATCGCACACTATATTAAAGCAGTTAAAAAATCTGTGCTTGTCCCTGATCCCCACCCATATGGGGATTGTCTAGATACTGGGTTATTTGAACCGCCATTTGCCTCATGGGAAATTGGGGCCTTGTTGGAGGAATTTGATTTTGATTGGAAAGCCTTTTGCGATTTTTATATCGCAAAAAGCGCGGATGTCCTGAATGATTGTCTCGACTCTATGTATCTTTTGATTGATTCTGATGAATGTGATGAGTGTGATGTGGATCTGGTGATTTATGTGTGGCAGACTATTTTGGATGAATTGCACACACACCAACCAATTACTTCCAATAAAGAGACACCATTGTCACATGATTATTCCTGTCTTTCTGGGGTAAAGCAAATGAGTTTGGACACTGTGCAACCTGTAATGAATGGGTGTGCCTCGATTGTGGACACCTGCGTGAATCTTGAAAAATTATTTTCTGATCGTGTGGAGTCTGAATCTGTTTGCGAGTCTGATCCTGAAGAAAGTATTGACTCTCCAACCTGTACACTGAGGTCTCACTTCACAAGGCGTTATTCATGTTCTGAGTGTGGGGACTCTTTTGTACCTGAATTACCGCCTGTAGCTCATGGGAGATCTCGTACCGGTGAGAAATTGTACTTGTGGGATATATGTGAGGAAGAACTTCTCAGTCATGGGAAGTCTCACACTGATGAGACAATACTACCCTGTTTTAAATCTGATGCCTGTTTCTCAGATGTTTCTGTCAATTGTGATCGGCGTGGGTGTGTTAGTTTTGTCAATGATATGTGGGATCCCTTGTCATGTAAAAACAGATCTTCCTCTCCCAGTACTACCTTAAGATCCTCCATCTATGATCTTGCTATGGGGAAAATTCCTAAACTATGCAGTTTCAAGAGTAAGGTTAGTATGACTAATAAAGTTTCTCATGTTGTTGTCACAACTTCTTCTTCTAATATTGCTCAGTATGAATGCTCAGACCTAGTCAGGTATGAATGGGAGCCCCCGTTCCAGAAAAAGCAGCTAGAAGTGCTGGTGTATGAATTGGGGATCGATTCAAAGTCGTTTTGTGAGTACTACATTGCCAGAAGTGAGTCTGTCTTGAAAGCATGCATAACTTCTGCTTCCGCCTTAAGAAAAGAAAAGGGGTGTGAATATGACTTTGTGAGTCCGCTGATTTGTATGTGGAAAATTATTCTGAATGAACAACGTGTAATCCACTCAGTTGATGTTTGTAAAAGCACATTGTCAGCTGGCGCTTCTGAGATCCAGCAATCCAGCCTGGAGACCTCAGAATCCCTGTCTTCAGAATGTCCAGTTTCGCAATCGATTGCGATCTTGGATTCGCAAATTTTGAGTTCTGTATCCTCGGATTCGACATCATTAGCCGAGTCTAAGAGTGAGACATCACTTTGGGTTTGCGAATCTGACACTGAAGCATCTTTGCTGTGTCCAGAGAAGGTTTCTCTGAGCCTGCCCTGTACCATGAATTACTCTAAGCTAACTTTAACAAGAAGTAGCATGGCTGACACTCTAGGAGTGTTTACTACAAACCCTGAAGGAATGACCAGCGAAGTACTGTGGAATCACATGGTATTTATAGAGCAAGCCTACAAAGTATGTGGCTAGTCAATTTGCATGACAAACATATGCAAATTCCTCAGCAGCAGCAAGCTGCAAAACTGACAAAAGGTCTCTTTTCCAGAGACCTGCAGAATGCAGACCTGAACAGTGGTCAAAAAGCTGCCTGCCTGCGCAGGAAGCCGAGCGGATCATCACACTCGCACAGACCTGCTGGTGCCGGGTGGCCTTCCTCTGGGTCTGCCTCTACCTCTTCCGCTACCTGTTTTGTCCATTTTGTCCATATTGGGGGGGATTGTGATGATTTGCTCAGCTGCCTGTGCAGGCAGGCAGCTTTTTGGCTATTGTGTAGGTTTGCATGCTGCAGGACTCTGGAAAGAAGAGATTCTGTCAGTTTTGCAGCTTGTGCTTGCTGAGGAATTTGCATACGTTGTCATGCAAATTGCCTGGCCACATTCATTGGAGGCGTGTACTATAAGTACTATGTGTTTCCCACAATGCTTGGCTGTTCATAAGGAGTCTTCCTGTGAAACACTCTGGAGAGTGTCAGCCATGCTCTTTGTTTGAAGATCAGCTTAGAGTAATTCCTGGAAACTGTGCTAGGCAGGTTCCCTAGTGCAGTTAGGATTGTTATCTGTTTTGTTTGTCTGTTGCGATTGTCCTGTCCCAATGGTGGTCGACAGGAAATCATTCTGATCTCTGTTCTTGGAGTATAGCTGGTGCAGCGGTTGCTACCAGCTATCTCTTCTGTTCTGTCTCACTGGGATCGCACTAGCATCTTGCGCTAGCGCTGTGGATCCTTCTGTTCTGTCTCTTTGGATCGCGCTAGCCACTTTTCGCTAGCGCTGTGGATCCTTCTGTTCTGTCTCTTTGGATCGCGCTAGCCACTTTGCGCTAGTGCTGTGGATCCTTCTGTTCTGTTACTCTGTCCCTGGATCGCACTCGCTTCGCACTAGTGCTGTGGATCCTTCTGTTCTGCCTCTCTGGATCACGCTAGTCACTTTCGCTAGCGCTGTGGATCCTATCTCTCGCTTGTCCCTGTTTTCGTGTGTCTGTCTTGTCTGCTACGGTCGCTTGCTGGAGGCTCGGTGAGATAACCGTTAAGCAAGCGTTCGCATCTTCTGTTTCATGTTTGTCTGTCGATGGTTAGTTAGGCGTGCTTGTCTCTATTGTGCTTATCACGTGGAGACCGCGCATAACCGCGTGCACTGTTGCGAATGAGTGCGGTGTTCGCCGTTAGCTAACATTTGTTATTTTCCGCATCTCCTCATTGTATGATTTGCTTTGCCTTTGCTATCCTCGTATTCTGTTCTGATCTGCCTTGTGTCACTTCTGGCAATCGCCTTTCTTGCGGTTGCGTTTCTGTTTCGTATCTGCTGTTGTGTGTGCGCGGTCGCGGGGTGGGCGACTAGATTGGCGCACACACATACAACCTGTCCCTTTGCTTGTTCTCATTCGCAATCGCTTCTCTTGCGATTGCGTTCTGCGCTTCGTACAATTCCTGTCTGGCATTTGTGGAGGTACAGAGGATTGGTTCCTCTGCACTCCCCAGCGCCATCTGCCGACAGAAATTTCCCTCTACGGATGCATAGCACCTTTTGCTGGGTGCCTGCAAATATACGCTTGTGGAGGATTTCCGCCGTATCAGCGCACGCGTTGTGCGCTGCTCACGGAGAAAGTTCCACAACCGTTACAGTATGAACAACCAAACCCAAAACCCCAGTGTAGACGGAATTTCTGATTTGTACGATTTTGTCGAGTTTGGGTCCTGTGTCTTTAAGAGCTTTAAAAGGCTAAATTCAGAGACCAAGGCGGAATTTCTTTCTGAATGTGTGAGGTTTTGCCTGAATCCCACCTTTCAGATTTCTGATCCGTCCACGTCGGCTCTTCTGTTTGCCTATGTGCTCTTAAAAGACGATTTGTTCACCTGGGCATATGATGTGCTAAAAACCAATTCTTGGAATGATAATCTGTATCAGTTTCTTGCAGTGATATTCTCTCACTGGTTTAAACTGCCTGGCTTGCCACCTGCTCTGATTGAGTGTGTAGCTGCTGATAGGTCAGCTGATCTTTCCCTTCCATGCAAAACCTTTCAGTATGACAATCAGTTCAATGTGTCAGTTGCCACTTCAGGTTTTAAAAAGCAGCCATCCAAAGCCTCTAAGTCTAAGCGTAAAAGATCTAGGAAGGCTTCCCAGTGGAAAGATCCGTTGCCCATTGCAACCACAAATGAGGTTATTTCTGTCAAGTCTGAAATGTGCAAAACCATTCAGTATAACAATGATGTTGATCTGTCTCCTGTTTTTTTTGTCTCAATCCAGAGCTTATGTGGATCCTGCTATAGGTAGGATCGCACACTATATTAAAGCAGTTAAGAAATCTGTTCTTGTTCCTGAACTCCACCCATATGGAGATTATCTAGATACTGGCTTGTTTGAACCTCCATTTGCCTCATGGGATGTCGGGGCCTTATTGGAGGAATTCGATTTTGATTGGAAAGCCTTTTGCGATTTTTACATCGCAAAAAGCGAAGATGTCTTGAATGCTTGTCTCGATTCTATGTACCTTCTGATTGATTCCGATGAATGTGACAAGGATGATGTGGATCTGGTGATCTATGTATGGCAAATGATTTTGGATGGGTTGCACACACACCAACCAATTGATTCCAATAAAGAGACATCGTTGTCGAATGATTGTTTCTGCCTTTCTGGGGTAAAGCATGAGAGTCTTGACTTTGTGCAATCTGAAATGAATGAGTATGCCGCTGTGGTTGATTCCTGTGCGAATCCTGAAGGATTCTCTCCTGACAGTGTGCAGTTTGAATCTGTGCGATCTGATGCCTGTTTCTCGGATGTTCCTGCAGATTGTGATCGGCATGAGTCTGCCGGTTTCCTCAAGGATGTGTGGGATCCTTTTTCATTTAGAAACAGATCTTTGAGATCTTCCGTCTGTGACCCTGCTATGGGGAAAATTTCTCGACTGTGCAGCGTCAAAAGTAAAATTAATATGCCTAATAAAGTTTGTCCTGTTGATGTCACTATTTCTTCTGCAAATGAGTCTCTGTCTCACCCTGTTCACACCTGTAAGGGCCCGTTGCCTGATGACAGTTGCTCCAGTGTTCCGGTCCTAGATGCCTTGCAGTCTGCTCCGCAGATCGCGGAGGTTTGCGCTATGAAAGCGTCAGTTTCACAACCTAAAGTGATTTTTAATTCGCAGGTTTTGCGTCCTGGCTCCTCGGATTCGACATTGTTGGCCGAATCTAAGGCCCGGTTCACATTAGCGGTGGCTATCCGGAATAGCCGTGCCGGAGCCGCACCGCATGCTGGCCGGACGAAACGGACGCACGGCATAGCAATGTAAGTCTATGCCAGGGTTCACATGTGTCCGTTTCGTCCGGACCGGAGCCGGACCGGATCCGGACTCCAGTGTCCGTTCCAACATGCGCTATTTTTTGGTCCGGCTCCTCCGGCAGCCGTATCCGGGGCGGAGCCGGACTGCACCATCCGGCCAATGGAAACCAATGAGAACCGGAGAGCGCACAACACACTGGCAAAAAATCCGGATGTTCTACCCCACTTCCTATGAGGATTGTTGCGGCGATATTGTATCGGGGACACGTGGGCAACCATTTTGGAGTGGAGCAGCACGAGCTGGAGATGTTGGCAGCATGTTGGAGGTGGAGGTGAGTGCTAAACAGCGGAGGGCCTGATTCCACAGGTCCCCCTTCTGCTGACCTCCCAGACCCCAACATTTTTTTTTGTTTTTATACAGGTTGTTATCTCTTTAAGAATCCGGATCCGGACCGCAACCGTGTTCATACCGCACGGAAACCGTATGCAACCGGACCGGATCCGGACAGGAACCGTACGGTTCAGGTCCGATCCGGCTCCGGTGCGGTCCGGACATCCGGTGCGGTTTTTGCAAAACCGCAAGTGTGAACCGGGCCTAAGAGTGAGACAGCGCTTCGGTTTTGCGAATCTGACTCTGAAACATTTTTGCTGGGTCCAGAGAGAGTTTTTCTGAGCCTGCCCTGTACCATGAATAACAATATGATGTCCAATCACACTGACATTTGTGAGTCCCTTTCTTGCTCTGAGGGAAGTGCTGATTCTGCACCCTGTACTCTGGATGAGTCAATGTGGCCTTGCTTAGAATCCCATGCAGTGTCCCTAGAGGCTCGTCTGGGTATTGCCACTATACTCACCTGTTTTTCTGCAGTTTTGGAGTTGCAAGCCAGTTTGACTGCTTCGCAGAATTCTGGGTGCAGCGAGATTAAAGTTAGGGAGTCAGTGTGTGGTCCAGTGAATATTCCTGTATGTTCCGCTCATGATGATGAAATTCAGTCTCAGTTTATGGTGGAACCTTCCCTGGGACATCTGCCCTGTTCACAAAATAAAGTTCCAGTTTTGCCCTGTAACATGGATAGTACAGAATCCTTCTTAGAAAACTTGAAAAATGATGTTCCTGAGGTCTTGTTTGATGTTCTGGAGGTCTCTGCGTTCCTCCCAAAGGGTGCAGAACTTGTAGGAGATGTCTCCTGCCCCCCAAGTCCTTCTGAGGTGTTAAATTAAATAAAAATGTGCGCTGCCTCACAGTCCACTCATGAGCAAAAGTCCTTCACCAATTGGCCACCAGATATACTTCCACTCGTCTTCACATCCAGTGATCCTCAGAGAAGAAAAGAAACAAACAAGATCATCGCATAGACTATCAGTCCAAGCTCGATCTTCCACCAACTAGGCCCCGTGTGATGTTTAGAGGTTAACACCAGCCTCCCGTGCTCAAGCATTACATAAACCCACCCCCCCGGCGTGCATTTGGATTCGTGCAAGTACTTATTCACCATTACAGCTTTGTTCCCTATCACATATCCCCATGCTCTAACATTATAATATACGGTGATATTTCATACTCCATTTGTACAGTGATATTTCATACTCCATATTACCCCCCCTTGTTATTGTGATTATTTACCCTAATGCAATACCTCCACCCCCCTAATTACTCATGGGTATTCACAAATCTTCATTACTTGTGAGAATCATAACATTATATAACAATTTCTTAAAGCGGCAACAGCCCTGTGAACAAAACACCAAAAAACAAAAAAAACAAAAATGTCTGTGAGAGGGGCAGCCAGTATCAAAGGTGAGCTTGGTCCTGTTAGGTGGTGGATCACCTCTGAGTGCAGCGGTGGCCCCCATAGAGTCATAAGCACGGTGTAATCAGTGTGGGAGTGGTTCCCCCCTGGAAATATATGTGTAGCAGCCTACGCAATGATATGTCATTTTTTCTCTTACTGTGATCTAAACCTGGAATCATTGTGAGCATTGGGAATAATTTGAAGCAAGTTGAAACGTGGACCTGGTGGTTACCTTATGCGCTGTTGGCTGTCTGTAAGGTCTGGGCAGCTACGACCAAAGGTGAGGGTGGTTCCTTCGGGTGGTGGAGCACGGGAGGAAGGTGTTAACGTCTAAACATCACACGGGGCCTAGTTGGTGGAGGATCGAGCTTGGACTGATAGTCTATGCGATGATCTTGTTTGTTTCTTTTCTTCTCTGAGGATCACTGGATGTGAAGACGAGTGGAAGTATATCTGGTGGCCAATTGGTGAAGGACTTTTGCTCATGAGTGGACTGTGAGGCACCGCAAATTTTTATTTCATTTGAGACTGTTGTATTTGTGTAACATTTGAATTTGCAGCAAGCCCACAGTGAGTGAGTAGGTTAATATAGGGGTGGAGCTCGCTAAGGTATATATATTTTTACTGCCTTCTGAGGTGTTGCCCTCTTCCGTAGGCATTGCTGCCTTGCTGGCTACCTTTTCAGCTCTGGTGGAGCTTCAGTCATGTGTAGTCAATGATGATATTGCAGTCACAGAAATTTCCGAATTTGAATCCGAGTCTTCTTTTGAAAGTCCAGTGCTTGAGACCATTGCTCGTGATGATTCTCTGCCCGGTCCTGGTTTTGGTTTCCTCGTGTCGGACTCTGAGGTTGGCAGTTCCCCAACATGTCCTGAGGTTTCTCCTGTGCTGGTGTACCCCAATGTGCTCTGTGACCCAGAAAGCCCAAGTGTGCCTCGGTTACCAGCATACTCAGATGCTTCCTCGGTGGAGACATGTTCTGATTTAGCCTGCCTGCCTGCTTGCATGCCCAGAAGTGGTCCCTGAAAGTCTTGATCTTGATGGGTGTCCTCGTAATTCTGAGTCTGGAATTGTCATTGGTTCCATAGGGGTTCTTGATAGTTCTCCATGTGAGCCTGGTGATTGTTCTGCCCTCTTGGGATCTCTGTGGAGCTTCAAAAGGTTCTGGGAGATTCCGGGAGAAATTTTGCTTGGTACCCTGGATAAGATCAACGGTGGCTTTTGTGTTGTAAGGGACACTTCGAACAGGTTTTGTGGCAGATTTGGTATTTTCGGACGCTCCTTGGAAGGTGGTGGGTATTGTCTGGAGGGTTTCGGTGGCTTCTTCTCTGGTATCCACAGTCCTGGTGGGTGTTACGCTGAGACTTGTAGTGCTGATGGGCATGTTTCGGTGGCTTCTGTTTCCGATGAGGTCGGTTTCGGGTGGACTGACTCTGGAATTGGACCTTGTCGGGCTGTCCCGACCTTCATGAGTCTTCAGTTTGAGTCTGTTGCTAATAGCAATGTAAACTGTTTCAACTGCCAACTGAAGGAGAACTCCACAAACACCAATGCAGGTTGTAAAATTCAAAAAGTTTATTAAAAAATAAAAAATAAAATTACACTTTCTACTCCATGTAACCAATGAGAATTACAAACAACACAATCTAATATCACAGTCTTCTTATTATCTTCTGGTCTTCTTTCTATAGAACACTTCCGGAAGCTAGGAGGAAAACAACTGGTTAACAATAACACATAACCTTCCCACCCGGTAAGTATTCTCTCAGCGTTCCCACCCACTTTAATGAAAAATGGACCTTATTTGGATTTCCTAAACCCTGAGTACTAAAGTAATTTCAGTTTAATGCTTCCCTGACAAAACCATTATATAGTACTTTAACCTCTAAGTTTGCTGATCAGCAAAATCTTTCATAACTCAATAGCAACTGGAGTACTCTTGCTTTCTGTTCTCAGTCTGATCAATTATTCTGGTTACATTACTTATTCAAGAGTTCAGGCCGCTTTTTAGGACAAACCAGAATAATAAATGGATAAATTGGTTGGTTAGAGGTTAATAAATTGGTTGGTTAATAAGTGAATGGTAAAATAACAAAAATAAATAATAGAAACAAAAATTAAATAAATAAATAAAATTGGTTAGTGAATTACTAAATTCTTAGTAAATTAATAAGGTTACTAGAATTAAATAATAAGAAGAAAATAACTCCGTCACTTGTTCCTATGAGCAAAACTACTCAATATGCTTGCCCAAAAAACAGCAGAAAAATAAAAACACAACAGTTTCTTTATAAATCTCAGCTTCTGCCGCTCCTGTATGTAATCTCTTCTGTTCTTTTGCAGGACCAGTCTATTGCCAGAGAAACAGTCTATTAACAGGTACTTCTTCTAAATCTTTCAACACTACTGGTAAATGGACATATTAATCATTTCTCCTTTCTTTTACAGGAATCCAGTCGGACCACTCTTCCCATAGGTAAGTATTTCTTCCAATATAACTTCGCACTATCTTGTGCACCACACATAAAATAACCAAAACAAAATGGCTTCTTGCATTTATCACTTTGGTAAAGGCAGTACGCTATAAGAGGTTAAGAAAGGCCTCTAGCGGACAGGACAGTAGCTCATTTCCTTAAGCAGATTCACTTTCCTCTCAATCTCACTATCTCTTAGTCTCAGGCCTAGTATATGGGTAATATGCAGTTTCTGTCTTCCATAATACAACTGTTTTCCCATTACAGTAACCATTCAGGCCACTTATAAAAATCAGAATAAAATACAAGTGAGATTATATTCATCACAGTAGGGAGGATAATTCTCAATTCTCAGCCTCCTAACACTACACTTCAGAAGTGGGGGATATTACCAGAGCCAAATTTACTGTCATTAAAAATGTTCAAAAATCTTTCTTGTGACATGCTGATTTATCAACACATTGATCACATTTCATACGTGTCATCTTGAACGATTTCTTTTCCAGCACTTCAGTGTCAAGAATCACTGGCTATCATCTTTCCTCTGTCTGAAATCTCTCTCCTGGCTTTCCCACTTCTTGTCAGCTTTACAGGACTGATGGCTGGCTTATCGTATGGAGGATTGAAGAATCATCATGGCTCAGTAATTTTCTCCCAAAATGTCAGCTATCGCATCGTCTGGCCTGCTTCTCCTCAGCTGTGCCTGCTGCATCTTTCCCCTTCTCCTGTCCGCTCCAACTGCCAACTCAACCCCCCAGAAAGCTGTTATATCTTCCCTAACGGCTCCCCTGCTTGTGTGTCTGGTTGCTTAGCAACCTTCCCTCAGGCATCAGCTCTGCCTACCCACACATTACACATTACAACTAAGGGAAAAATGCCCTTACTTAACAAACCTGTGTCAGCAGCGCCTCTATTTAAAGCTGCTGACCAGGTAATAATATAAAAATAAAAATAAATAGATCCCCCCTCTTTCTACCTGCTACAGCACTTTTGAGGGTCGTCTGGAATTCGACCATGGAGGGGGGGGGGGGGGGGGTACTGTGGTGATTTGCTCAGCTGCCTGTGCAGGCAGGCAGCTTTTTGACCATTGTGTAGGTTTGCATGCTGCAGGACTCTGGAAAGAAGAGCTTCTGTCAGTTTTGCAGCTTGTGCTTGCTGAGGAATTTGCATACGTTGTCATGCAAATTGCCTGGCCACATTCATTGGAGGCGTGTACTATAAGTACTATGTGTTTCCCACAATGCTTGGCTGTTCATAAGGAGTCTTCCTGTGAAACACTCTGGAGAGTGTCAGCCATGCTCTTTGTTTGAAGATCAGCTTAGAGTAATTCCTGGAAACTGTGCTAGGCAGGTTCCCTAGTGCAGTTAGGATTGTTATCTGTTTTGTTTGTCTGTTGCGATTTTCCTGTCCCAATGGTGGTCGACAGGAAATCGTTCTGATCTCTGTTCTTGGAGTATAGCTGGTGCAGCGGTTGCTACCAGCTATCTCTTCTGATCTGTCTCACTGGGATCGCACTAGCATCTTGCGCTAGCGCTGTGGATCCTTCCGTTCTGTCTCTTTGGATCGCGCTAGCCACTTTTCGCTAGCGCTGTGGATCCTTCTGTTCTGTCTCTTTGGATCGCGCTAGCCACTTTGCGCTAGTGCTGTGGATCCTTCTGTTCTGCCTCTCTGGATCACGCTAGTCACTTTCGCTAGTGCTGTGGATCCTATCTCTCGCTTGTCCCTGTTTTCGTGTGTCTGTCTTGTCTGCTACGGACACTTGCTGGAGGCTCGGTGAGGTAACCGTTAAGCAAGTGTTCGCGTCCTCTGTTTCATGTTTGTCTGTCGATGGTTAGTTAGGCGTGCTTGTCTCTATTGTGCTTATCACGTGGAGACCGCGCATAACCGTGTGCACTGTTGCGAATGAGTGCGGTGTTCGCGGTTAGCTAACATTTGTTATTTTCCGCATCTCCTCATTGTATGATTTGCTTTGCCTTTGCTATCCTCGTATTCTGTTCTGATCTGCCTTGTGTCACTTCTGGCAATTGCCTTTCTTGCGGTTGCGTTTCTGTTTCGTATCTGCTGTTGTGTGTGCGCGGTCGCGGGGTGGGGGCGACTAGATTGGCGCACACACATACAACCTGTCCCTTTGTTTGTTCTCATTCGCAATCGCTTCTCTTGCGATTGCGTTCTGCGCTTCGTACAATTCCTGTCTGGCATTTGTGGAGGTACAGAGGATTGGTTCCTCTGCACTCCCCAGCGCCATCTTCCGACAGGAATTTCCCTCTACGGGTGCGTAGCACCTTTTGCTGGGTGCCTACAAATATACGCTTGTGGAGGATTTCCGCCGTATCAGCGCACGCGTTGTGCGCTGCTCACGGAGAAAGTTCCACAACCGTTACAGGGATGAAGTGAAAGGTATGCACTAAATTGACTAATACAAAGTGCAGTCACACAGGTGCAGCAGTTAACAGGTATGCACGGAGTGGTATATCACACTGCGTGCACTCACGTAGGTAGGTGCGTTCAATGAACACAGCAGCTAGGTATATAGGTATATGCAGTGATGAGGTGGGTTCACTCAACACAACAGCTAGGCATATGCAGTGATGAGGTGGGTTCACTTAACACAAAAGCTAGGTATATGCAGTGATTAGGTGGGTTCACTCAACAAAACAGCTAGGTATATGCAGTGATGAGGTGGGTTCACTCAACACAAAAGGTAGGTAAGTATATGCAGTGATGAGGTGGGTTCACTGAACACAACAGCTAGGTATATGCTGTGATGAGGGGGATTCACTTAAAGAGACACTGAAGCGAAAAAAAATATATGATTAATATGATAATTACTAGAAGATTAGCAGCAAAGAAAATATTCTCATACTTTTATTTTCAGGTATATAGTGTTTTTTCTAACATTACATCATTCTATAATATGTGCAGATTACACAACACTCAGCATTCAAAATGAGTCTTTCAGAGCAGTCTGTGAAGTAATGACCTCTCCTCTAGCAGAGGAAAAGTAAATAGTCCAGGAACAGTTGAGATAATAAAAGTCAGATAACAGCCCTCTCCATGACTAACGTAGTCGGAGAGCTTAATGGCTTGTTTGCATAGAGATAACAACTGGAGTTTCTCAACTCTTCCTGTACTGGAAACAATTACACTGATGTATCTGATCTTAATGTTTTATTTCTTAGCTGTGCTACACATACGAATCATAATATCATCATTTTTTTTTTCGCTTCAGTGTCTCTTTAACACAAAAGCTAAGTGTATGCAGTGATGAGGTGGGTTCACTCAACACAAAAGGTAGGTATATGCAGTGATGAGGTGGGTTCACTTAACACAAAAGGTAGCTATATGCAGTGATGAGGTAGGTTCACTTAACACAATACCTAGGTATATGCAGTGATGAGGTGGGTTCACTGAACACAACAGCTAGGTATACGCAGTGATGAGGTGTGTTCACTCAACAAAACAGCTAGGTATATGCAGTGATGAGGTGGGTTCATTCAACACAAAAGGTAGGTATATGCAGTGATGAGGTGGGTTCACTCAACACAAAAGGTAGGTATATGCAGTGATGAGTTGGGTTCACTGAACACAAAAGGTAGGTAAGTATACGCAGTGATGAGGTGGGTTCACTGAACACAACAGCTAGGTATATGCTGTGATGAGGTGGATTCACTTAACACAAAAGCTAGGTATATGAAGTGAGGAGGTGTGTTCACTCAACAAAACAGCTAGGTATATGCAGTGATGAGGTGGGTTCACTCAGCACAACAGCTAGGTATATGCAGTGATGAGGTGGGTTCACTCTACACAAAAACAAAAGTTTGCTTTCCTAAAACAGAAAGAATTTGTGATAATTCAGGTTGGAGTGAGCTTGAGAAGTCTCCCAGAGCAACACTGCTGAATATATGCAAATTAACCATTGTACCCTAAGAAGCTAAACACACCTCCAGAACCGCTGGAATGCAATGATGTGTCAGCTTGTTAATTTGTGCAGAGCCATAATAATCCAACATGCATACAGACTGTTTCAGATTGTTTGATCCTCATCAGTGCATGGCATGGATTAATTTGGCTCTATGGAGTAGGGCTTGTGAATCCGAGAGGCACAGACTACAAAAGGTAGGTATATGCAAGTGATGAGGTGGGTTCACTGAACACAAAGGGTAGGTAAGTATATGCAGTGATGAGGTGGGTTCACTGAACACAGCAGCTAGGTATATGCTGTGATGAGGTGGATTCCCTTAACACAAAAGCTAGGTATATTCAGTGATGAGGTGGGTTCACTCAACACAACAGCTTGGTATATGCAGTAATGGGTATTACAATATGCAGCTGCCTATCACACACACAGGTAGTAACTGAATGTGCTGGGCCTGGGCTGGCAGTCTCACACACACACAGTATGAATTACAAAAGCTGTCTATGCAACACAAGTGCAGTAATGGGTATTACAATGTGCAGCTGCCAATCACACACACAGGTAGTCACTGAATGTGCTGGGCCTGGGCTGGCAGTCTCACACACACACAGTATGAATTACAAAAGCTGTCTATGCAACACAAGTGTTAGATCAGTGGGACACACAGAAAAAAAATAGATAATAAGAACAAGATTATCTCTCAAAAGAGCTGTTGTGGGGTGCTATAGCAATTAGCAATCAGCCAGGAGCAAGCTAACAAGCCAAGAGCCTAACTAATCTTTCCCTAGGAGAAACAGTCTGCAGCAGCTTGCCCTTCTCTCACTATAGCAGACACAGGAGTGAGTATAATGGGGGGTGGAGCCTGCCTTATATAAGGGGGGGAGTGGCTCCAGGAGTGAGTGTAGCCTGATTGGCTACTATGTGCCTGGTGACTGTGATGTAGAGGGTCAAAGTTGACCCTAATGGCGCACTATGGGGCGAATCAAACTTCTGGGAAAGTTCGCAATCACATGTGAACGCGAACCACCCAAAGTTCGCCTGGAACCGTTCGCTGGGTGAACCATTCGGGCCATCTCTAAATAACATATACTAAAAATGTAAAAAATATATATTTGTACCGTGTTGGCAAACAGTAAAAAAAAATCTGTGAAAGAATCAGTACAATAAATAATATAAAATAAATGCAACAGGTCTGTGATTACAGAAGAGCAGAGAGGGAGAAGAACTGCTCTGCTACTTCATGCCTGGTACACATCATGCAATTTCCCATGAGATAGACCGGTCGAATCGATAATTTCTGACAGGGCCAATCTGATATCTGATCATTTTTCTAATCGACTTTGTATAAGTGATCGGAAAATCGACTCAACCCATCTATCTGGTGCATATCTGGGGCTCACTGCTCTGACAGGAAAAACAATCATTCATCATTTTTCAGAGAGAAAACATTCATACATATACACGAGTCACTAAAACGGGCATTTCCTCCTGCAAACAAGTGATCGTTAGTCAGGGTGTTGGACAGAATGATATTGAGTGTGTGTGTGTGGGGGGGGGGGGGGGGGGGGGGGGGGGGTTGGTGGTACCGGGCCTAGGGCACTGGGAAGTCCAAATTCGGCCTTGGGTATGTTCACTAAACTGTGGAACATCCAATCAAGAACCGCTTATGATGCAGTATTAGTGACTCCAGTTGTTACCTCTTCTTATAACACTGTGCACATGCACAACTATTCACCGCTTTTGATCCCAATCACCAATAAATAAATGAACCGCGCACCAGATAAACTGGCTGACCGACCACAGACCGGCAATAGAGCATTCACTGCAGATCAGATGTCTCTCCTTTATCTTCTCACAGGAATCATTTCTCAATCACTAGGCTCAAACACATCCTAAAGGGGCTCATACACTGTTCGATTACAGCCGTCGATCGATCGATCAATCGATTCTATGGAATCGATTCATCAGAAATCGATTCTATCAAATCTATTGTTCGATTTGCGGCCAATTTTGATCAATTTCGATCGATTTGATCTATCTGAGAGGATGGAAATTCTAGGTCGATTTGCTGCTGGCAGCAGATCAATGACCCATACAGCTGCATTGAATCTAATGGTCTAATAATGCATTTAGATCAATTTTCAATAGATTTACAATAGATTTCATTCTGAAATCTATTGGAAATCTGTTCCTAGTGTGTGGAGAACATCAGATAGATTCCTGTCAGATTCAACCTGACAGGCATCTGACAGAAATCTATCTGATGGTCGAATCTGCTGCAAATCTATAAGTGTATGGCCACCTTTACATAGCGTAACTCCGTTTATTAGTTATAAAAAGGTTATAAAAGTGCCCTTACATTAAATAAGATCATATGTGCATGTAAAATCAAAGTTCCCAGGTGGCTGCCAGCATCCTGCATACTCTGTCCTAAGCTCCGCCCTAAGCGTTATGTCCCTCAGAACTCATCAGGGCCCCTACTTCACAATGAGGTGCAAACAACAATCAGTCCATGAGAGCACCAAGCAGGACACTAGTACATTCAACCACATAGATCAGCACACTCCATTAAATGTAAATCTTCTTGCTCATTTATTTTAATGTATATCCAATGGCATCGACGCCGCAGTTATTAACAAAGCCCATCTCCTTCCCAGGTGAAATGAGTATAGAGGTAGTAAATGTGTCTGTTACCCATTTCCACAAACAGTTTAAACAGAAATAACAGTGTTAAAGAATTAGTGTTTTTCACATGAATGGGGAGTCCAGGGTTCCAGGACAGGGGATGCCTTGGTCCCCTGGGCCCTGCATTTAGGTAATAAAAAAAAAGAACAGAAGATCGTACAGTGCACAGGAAGGCTTATTTCACAAGGAGTGCAACTTGCCAATACCAGCGGTACTTCCAACACAAGAGGCGGAGCAGCTGTGCACATCCAAATAAACTGACGTTTTATTCCATTATCAGGACCTGATGATGCGCCACAATACATAATGGCGCGAAACGGCTGTAGACCTTCCTTAACTGCCTGTACCTCTCTCCATTGTCTGCTGAAGACTTGATGTATGACTTTAAAATCTTTAGAATAAAACTGACGTTTTATTTGGATGTGCACAGCCGCTCTGTCTCTTGTGTTGATTCTGTAATCCTAGTATGGCCTCCGGGGACCAGGAATCCCTGGCAGCCATTAGAGATGGGCCAAACATCAAATTTAAGATTCGCAAATGGCGAATGCGAATTTCCACAAAACTTCACAAACTGGCGAATCTCTATAGACTTTAATGGACAGGCAAATTCTAAAACCTACAAGTCTGTGACTTAAGTGTCCCTCTTTCTTATCCCAAAAAGTTGGGAGGTATGTACATGGAGTGAGGGACACATGAGCCTGCAGTCAGAGCTGAGGTTTTATTTCTTTCTGTGTCCCTGCTAAGCTGAGGTATATGAAGCATACTCCCAGGGGATTTGTGATATAATGCATCAATTGTCATTCAAATGTCTCTTTTGGTAAGCTACAAGTGTGCTTGCAGCCAGAACTGTTAGTGGTTTTTCTTACTGTCTGTATCACTGCTATGCAGTAATGCCATACAGGTCCTTTTTCATTTCCTATTCACTTCACAAGTGCCATGCAGCCAGCTAATCACCACATACAGTGGTGTGAAAAACTATTTGCCCGGGCTTAGGCCAACTATATATATATATATATATATATATATATATATATATATATATATATACAGTAGCTTCAGTATTATTCCATGTCCGATTCCCCATCCCTCTGTTCCTGCCGATCCCCCGTCCCTCCATGCCGATCCCCGGGCACTGCTGAGAGATGAGCAAAGTGGATATTACTCACCAGAGGCTCTCTCCAGGGATGATCGCTCATTCTCCTCTGCTGCTCCTGGCTACTGTTCACTATACCATGGACGTGGCTGATGACGTCATCAAGCCGCGTCCCTGGTATTATGAACAGTAGTCCAGAGCTGTGGCGGAGGAGAATGGGCAATCATCTCTGGAGAGAGCCTCTGGTGAGTTATACCCACTTTGCTCATCTCTCAGCGGCGGCCCGGGGATCAGCAGGAGGGAGGGGGGAATCAGATGGATGGAAAGGAGAGGGGATCAGATGGAAAGGAGGGGGAAATCTGCAAGGGAGAGAGCATTAGCAGCAAGGCGGAATGGAGAGGCGGTAATGCCGCCACACTGCTCTATGCGGGCTTCACTGGGACTGATAGATGCGGGTTGGCACACTGTGGGTAGCTCATATCGCTACCCACAGTGTGCTGACAGCCATCCATCAGTCCCAGGGAAGCCTACAGAAGTTAAAAAAATGGAGCTGGCAGCGCAGAGCAGCTAGAAATCTCCTTAGCGGTATGGACGAGCCTGGCTCGTCCATACTGATTTCAGAAAGTTTTAGCTGGACAAGCCGGGCTTGTCCGTACCACTAGGGGGGTTAATCTATGGACCCATATGCAATTATCCTTTTTTACTGAGTTTCCTTCTAGGTGATATTTTGACATCGGGGGGCCTGATCCTATTTGGAGTGGGGAGTGAGGTTTTATGCTGGGGTGCTGTCCTTCAGCATCACAGTACTGCTGCCTCACTCCCATTAGGTTGCCAAGTGTGGAGCCTTTGCAGGAGCTAAGAAGGTGCTTTTGTGGTGTTTCAGTGGTAGAAGAAAAAGCAGAGTGCAGTGGTGATGGTCATTGTGGGTCAGCACAGAGCGCTAGGAAGCGGCAGTGCCAGAACAGCCTGACATGCAGATGTGAACATTGGGTGAACTTCATGAAGCCTCGAGCTGAAGCACAGTTAGCGATAGGGAGCAGTGGCCTAGAGAGAATCTTCTATCAAGATTTAATGGAGAAGAAATAAGCAAGAAGGAAAAGAAGTAAGAAGTGGCAGAAGAATAAAAGGAGAATACAGAAGAAGGATTGTTTTCCCCTTTTTAATAAAGTTTGTATACTATAGGGTCAAAAGTGATCCTTTATACCTATTTACCTGGATTGGGCCTGACATCTGGAGGCTCCCTTATAAATGGGAGTTTCCAGATCCCAACATAAGCCCCCAGGACCTTTGTACCTCCAGAATGATATCGCCTAGAGCTCTGTAGGAGAGGTGCAGTCTCCGTCCTTTTACATCTCGCTTCTTTCTTGTCTTTAAATCGTGATAGAAGAATCTCCTCCTGGATGATGCCCCCCACCCGCCTACTGCTTCTGATTGTTGCTACTAGCTTCTCCATCAGTCCCTGCCTCCTGTGACTCCTCACAGCAGCTCAGCTGGGTACCAGCTGCCACATCGCTACTTGCACCGCAGCACTGCCAAACATCCATCACCCCCCGCCTCCTTGCCAGGATTGGTCAGTTTAATAGACCAATGAAAGTACTCCTCAGCAAGAATTCTGATTGTTGGAGGCCATTGAACAATGGGGAGCACCAACGGGAGCTTCAAAGATGCTTTGTCCAGGCTCACAGCATTACACAGCAATTACAACATTTTACAGAGCAGCATTGGCACTGCAGGGTGACTAGCAATAGGGCCAGAGCAGCATGGGTGAGCTCCTGGGGGATGGGGCTAGCACTATTGGGGTGGGGACCAACGGGGCTTGTAATACCTTCAAAAAATCAGTGGGCAGAGATCAGCAGCGGCAGAAGTCTGGCAGGGAGCTCTGGGGGCTCTAAGCTTCCAAATGCTTGGTTTCTGCAGCTTATGACATGCATCAGGGACTTTAGACCTAACGTTTATGTCTGATAGGAAGTATTTCTTCTCAGCAGCATGAAAAAGTGAATTGATAGGGTGTAAAGAAGAGTGATAAAATTGCTCAAGCAATCTTTTTTTTTCTTTTTCTTTTATTTCAAGCAATTTTTTTTAACACCCTGGTGGGTGGTAGCTGCTAATAAACTTGCCGAGTGCTAACAGCAATTGGACTGATTTTCGGACTTGCCAGCACATAACACTGATGAGCTTCCAATTAGATTGGGGCCCTTATTAATAAAATACCTTTTAAACCAACAGTAAACAAGACAATACTCAAAATAGTTTTGATTGTACTTTTTTCCCTACTTTGACACTTTTTCAATTTCAAAGTGCTAAAAAGTTATATAAACAATCTCTGGAAAACGCAGGAGCGAAAGTTAACAATTTAGATGTGTAATGCAATGGCTGGAGCAGAAAGTTTTTCACGGTTGATCTGTATACAAATTGATTTGACTAAGCTGCCTGCAAAGGGATGTTGTTATAAGGAGCCACATTTCATAAGACTAAATACGATATTTATTTATTGCAAGTACAAAGATTAAAGGGAAAGTTATGTCTAAATTACTGCGGAGTGCAATCATTTACAGCGGTTACAGTCATCTTTATGTAACAATCATTCTTTTTATTATTATTATTATTTTTTTATTTATATAGCGCCAACATATTCCGCAGCGCTTTACAAAGCACAATAAGACGACAAGGGAACATAGATACAACTAACAAATGTACAGCAGAGTTCCAAGCAGCACAAATATTGTTACAAAAACAGTAAACATTAGGAGGAGGACCCTGCCCTTGCGAGCTTACAATCTAGTGGGTAGTGGGGGACACATTAGGGAAGGGGGTGGAGGATGGATGAGGCAGTGACCCTTTGCCTCTGATTACATTGTGACATATAACTAAATAAGGGCTATAGAATGTTATAAGCTTGTCTGAAAAGGTGTGTTTTAAGAGTGCGTTTGAAGATGTCCAGGTTTGGAGCATGACGTACAGGCTGTGGAAGAGAGTTCCAAAAGGGGTGATGCTCGTGTAAAGTCCTGGATGCGAGCATGAGAGGAGGTGATCAGCTTAGAGGCCAGGAGAATTTCTTGGGAGGAGCGAAGGTTGCGGGAGGGACAATATCTTGAGATTAGTGAGGAGATGTATGGAGGAGACAACTCGTGGAGGGCTTTGTACGTTAGAGTCAGGAGTTTGAACTGGATCCTCTGGGTAATGGGTAACCAGTGGAGAGAATGGCACAGTGGGGCTGCATCGGAAGAGCGTGTGGAAAGGTGAATGAGGCGGGCCGCTGAATTTAGTAGGGATTGGAGAGGTGCTAGCCTGTTTTTTGGTAGGCCACAGAGCAGGGTGTTGCAGTAGTCTAGGCGGGAGATGATTAAAGCATGAACAAGCATTTTGGTGGCCTTTTGTGTGAGGAAGGGACGGATACAGAATATATTTTTGAATTGGAAATAGCAGGTGGTGGTTAATGAGGCAATATGAGGTTTAAAGGAGAGCTCTGAGTCAAGTATAACCCCCAAGCAGCGGGCCTTAGTGGTTGAGGTTATTGGGGTGTTGTCTACCGTTATGGTTGCAGTTGGTGGGGGTGTAGATAGCGATGGTGGAAAAATCACAATTTCCGTTTTAGTCATGTTGAGTTTGAGGTAGCGGGAAGACATGAATGCAGAAACGACACGTAGACAGTCGGGGACTCTGGATAGTAGTGAGGACAGGTCAGGAGCTGAGAGATAGATTTGGGTGTCATCTGCATAGAGGTGATACTGGAAGCCAAAATAGTTAATTAGTTGTCCCAGGCCACGGGTGTAGATTGAGAAAAGAAGTGGCCCAAGAACAGAACCTTGAGGTACACCAACAGACAGTGGGTGTGGAGAGGAATTGGTGTTAGAGAAGGATACAGTGTAAGAGCGTCCAGAGAGATAAAAGGAGATCCAGGAATGTGCTTGTCCCTTGATTCCTAAAGGTGACAGTGTCTGCAGAAGAAGAGCATGATCAACCATGTCAAAGGCAGAGGAAAGGTCAAGGAGTATTAAAATGGAGAACTGGCCTTTGGATTTAGCTAACAGTAGGTCATTAGCAACTTTCGTGAGGACAGTTTCAGTGGAATGGTGTGTGCGGAATCCAGATTGAAAGGGGTCAAGTAAGGAGTTGGTAGAGAGAAAAGCAGACAATTCTGAATGGATTCGACGTTCCAGCAGTTTAGAAGCAAAGGGGAGGAGCGAGACAGGACGGTAGTTGGATAGAGAAGTTGGATAAGAGAGGGTTTTTTGATTATGCAATAAAATAATTCATGTATTTATAATATGGTGCACATTACTAAAAATAAATTGAGCTTTTTATATGTCCTGGTACACACAAGTCTAATATGTTAAAAATACTTTTTTATTTCCTATTTAAATTACAATTCAACTAAATTGTTTAATACTTTAATTATTGTAATTTTACAGACTGCACCTTTGCAGTAATCCCTTTTATACCCTTTTGTGTTTACCAATAATTAATTGTTTTTATCAAGGTGTTTGGTGCTTCTTCTACGTCGGTCAAATATCCTTCAAGCTGCTGAAACCCCTTGTCACCCATGCTGGCTGGAATAGCCAGAATTCAGAGCCTCAACCGTGTGGAGCTCCGTATTCTGAGCTATACCAACCGATATTAATTGAAAAGGGCTCCAGAGCCATCTGTGTAAAAAGGTCTCCACCATAGACTTCAATGTTATTTTCTGTGAATCTCAGCTATACGGTGGTGGAAAGATCTCCCTAAGGTTTTTTGGGGCTATAAAAGGTCGTCGGCTATAGCAACTTTTTATGGCTATATTCAGCTACAAGGAGGATGTTTTTTTTCGGCTATAAAAGGGTGTTGGGTATTGCTGAGATTTTTTACGGCTATATAAATTTGACTACATGGTCACAGCAGGTCACAAATTCGGTTATATTAGCAGGTGACTGAATTCGGTTATATCAGTTAATTTGGTTATATCAGTTCAAAATAATATATGTTTGATCTGTTTGACATGAAATGTGGCAAAGATTAGGCACCAACATGGGGGATTAAGGTTAGGCACCACCAGGGACGGTCTTAGGGTTAGGCACTGCTGGGGGGTTAGAGTTAGGCACCACAGGAGGGTCTTAGGGCTAAGCACCACCAGGGGTGGTCTTAGGGTTAGGCACCACCAGGGGTGGTCATAGGGTTAGGCACCACCAGGGGGGTCTTAGGGTTAGGCACCACCAGGGGTGGTCTTAGGGGTTGGCACCATCAGTGGTGGTTTTAGGGTTAGGCACCACCAAGGGGGTGTTAGGGTTAGGCACCACCAGGGGGGGAGTCTTAGGGCTAGGCACCACTATGGGAGGATTCTGTATGGGAGTAGGGAGTCATAGTAATCCCTTTCCTCGGCTATATCACTTTTCTCAGCTATATACAACACCCTTTTATAGCTGAATTTACATTTCTCTGGTATATCAGGAGCCCTTTTCAGATGCATACCAACTTGAGTGAGAAGGGGTAAAAGCAGATTCAGAGGGGGGGGGGGGGGGCCCTATCTGTCCATTTTTCTGCAATGTATAAAATGTGTATACTGCACTCTTTAGTACATAATGTGCTTACATTTTTGCGTTTTCGCTTTCAAGATTTTCCATGTAAAATAGCTAAAATGTTTGAGTTTTCGCCTAATGTTTACCAACTTTTCTTGGTTAATAGCAAAGCCCCCTTACAAGCTAGAGTCACCAAACTTGCAGGGTATGTTAAGGAGAAAATGGGTACAAGAGGACATTTCTGTTTTCAAAAAGACCCTATAGTTTTGGAGAAAATTGATTTTTAATTTACGATAACAAAAAAGTGTACATTTAAAGTCGGTAAATGACAGATAATGTAGCAACCTAACAGTAATGTAAATTTACATATATTAAAGGAAAGAGCAATGAAATTCATGATGTGGTGTCCAGAGTGCGTACAGAGCCCCCAGAAACCCCGTGGAAGTGGCAACGCTTTGGCAAGGGATCGCTACACAGCCGCAATAAGACAACTATACCTATTTTTTAAAAACTTTTTTTTTGCTAAGAGCGTGGGAAATTTAAAACAAAATCACGTGGGGATGCCCCTCCCAAGCCTCTTTAACCCATTGTCCCCCATACAGGCTGGGATAGCCAGGATGCAGAGCCCCGGGGAGCATGAGGCTTCACTTCCTGAGCTATACCAGCCCGCATGGTCCATGGTATGGGGGCTCTGAAAGAGAGGGGCGGCCAAGCCTCCACCTCTCCCCTGGAGCCCTTGTCCAATCCATGGACAAGGGGCTCTTCCCAACCTCCGGTGCCCCAAGAGGAGGTGGGGGCGACAACGCCATGGGGTGGGTTCATGGTGGCATCTGGGAGTCCCGTTTTAAGAAAGAGACCACCAGATACCAGCCCCCTCCCAAGGAGAAATGAGTATAGGGGTACAAAGTATCCTTTACCCATTTCCACAAAGGGTTAAATTAAATAAACACATAATGATGAGAAAAGTCCTTTATTATTCTTAATTAACCAATTCTTACCTATACCTTTAATCAGTTGCCTACTGCCTAACGCCGATCGGCAGTGGGAGTGTGGCACACACAGGACCGCCTGACCACCGAAAGGCATCATCTCACGAGAGGCGAGATTAGCAGGGAATGAGCACTCACTCGAGCGTACATTCCCTGCAGGGTATACAGAGGGCTGTTGTGATCAGCCTGCCAGCTGGGATCGGAGCTGGAAGGCTGAAATAAACAATTAAAAAGCCAATATTTATGTGTACAGCAGTGCAATCTTGCACAGCAATGTACAGGGGACAGCCTTGTCACTTAACTGTCCCTCCCAACGGCTCACAATCTAATCCCATACATAGGCTAATGTCTATGTATGGGTAGTGTAGTGTATGTTTCACAGTCTAGGGCTACTTTTGGTGTGTGTGGGGGAGGGAGGGAGATAAAAGACATAGGATTTTTTTTTTGTTTTTTTAATTATCTTCTTTAACCACTTTACCCCCAGCCGTATGGATATCTCCGTCCCTTTTTCCATCCTTTCACCCCCAGGGACGGAGATATCCGCACCTCCCGCCGCTGCCCGCGCTCCCGCTCACCTGTGCATGCGCTCCCGCTCTCGTGCACACCGCCGCCCACTCGGCTGGAGAACAATGAACGGGAAAACCCGTTCCCGTTCATTGATCTAAGCCCCCCACAATGATCAGCTGCTTCTATGAGAAGCAGCGATCATTGTGAAAAAAAAAGTTTCCCAGCCTCATAAGACTTCCTGCAAGCGTACTTCCTACGCTTCCAGGTCACATAAACAAAAAGTTACTGTGGCCATCTTGTGGCCAAATAGTAAAACAACACCCTAAAGCACTTTTTATATACAAATACATTAGTTTTACACTAAAAATTAACTCATTACCTCCCACACTCCCCAATTTTTTTTGTAATTAAAAAAATTACAATAAAAAAATACATAAATAGTTACCTTAGGGACTGAACTTTTTAAATATTTATGTCAAGAGGTATAACACTGTTACTTTATAAACTATGGGCTAGTAATTAGGGATGGACGCAAAACTGAAAAAATGCACCTTTATTTCCAAATAAAATATTGGTGCCAACCATTGTGATAGGGACATAATTTAAACGGTTTTATAACCGGGACAAATGAGAAAATAAATTTCATGGGTTTTAATTACAGTGGCATGCATTATTTAAAAACTATAATGGGCGAAAACTGAAAAATAATGAATTTTTTCCCAAATTTTTTCCGATTTTCCCATTAAAACATATTTAGAATAAAATAATTCTTAGCATAATGCCCCACCTAAATAAAGCCTAATTGTTGATGAAAAAAAGAAGATATAGTTAATTTCCTTGCGATAAGTAATAATAAAGTTATAGACAAATGAATGGATGAAGCGCTAAAAGGAGAAAGTTGCGCTGGTTCTCAAGGGGTAAAACCCCTCAGTGGTGAAGTGGTTAATTAATTAAAAAAAATGAAGTTTGCAGCAGCAATCAGCGACCACCAAAATAAAGCTTTATTAGTGGGAAGAAAAGGAGGTGAAATTCATTTGGTGCTAAGTTGTATGACTGAGCAATAAACCGTTAAAGTTGTGGAGTGGCAAATTGTAAAAAAATGGCCTGGTCACTAGGGGATTGTAAGCCTTAGGGATGCTCGGAAAATTCCGCGGAATTATGAATTCCGTGATTCCGGCCGGAATTAGGTTAATTCCGATTCCGGTAGTCAAATCGGAATTCCTATACCTCTCAAACGGAATTCCGCGGAAATTTTATAATTCCGACGGAATTTTCCGGAATAACACAAAAATCTCTCTCTCTCTCTCTCTCTCTCTCTCTCTCTCTCTCTTCCTCCTCCTCCTCCTCCTCCTCCTCCTCCTCCATCCATCCATCCATCCATCCATCCCTCCAGAAAAAGTAGCATGATTAAGGATTTGTACTTTTTGAAAAGCATGCTTATATACCATAGCTGGGATTTGAACCCAGGACCTAGTGTGTAGTAGGTATCTGTCTTACCCTCTAGACCAGGGGTCCCCAAACATTTTGGGTTGAGGGCCGTGCCAACATTTTTCAGACCGCTGGTGGGCCGGAGTAAACATAAAATGATGTAGACGTCTTTGCGGACCAGACAGTGAAGCATACCCAGGTGACAATCTGCAAGCCAATTGGACAGCAGTGTCACCTGATGTGGAATTTGATTGGAAACCAGCAAAATTTCTGCTTTCTGGCTTCCATGTGGATGGGGGGTGCTGCACTGCTATTCCATATGTGAGAGATTTTAAAATTTTTCCGACGGAATTCCGTATAAGTCGGAATTTCGCGGAACTGTCCCGGTATACCGTCGGAATGGAACGGTAACGGAATTTCTATATGACGGAATGCGGAATTGTGCCGGAAACGGAAATCGGCTATTCCGACCATGCCTGGTAAGCCTGTGGTCCTGAAGAGGTTAAAAAAATGTTCCCACACCAATACCCTTGGAAATGCCCCACGCCAACATCCTCTTATGTTGCAATCTTGATTTAAGATCTCTGCGCACCCGCCACCACACACCGCCCCTTCCAGTGCAGCACTAGCTATACTAAGTGGCTCTAGCTGCAATGCTGCACTTAGCTAGAGCTCTGTCCTTCGTGACTTCTGCTCTTATCCCTGCCCACTGCACCTATTGCCCCCACACACACTGGCACCCCAGGGTGCTATGGGTGCTCAATCAAAGAAGCATGTGAAAAAAAACAGCACTATGAGAGTTACAGCCCTCCAACTTGTTTGGAATAAGCTGCTGAACATTTGAACATGGAATAGGTTTAACATTACTGCAGTGCCTGATCGCCTACTATCTTCACTTCATTGGTGCTATGGGTGCTCAAGGGTGCCTGCGTGGGTGGGCAAGATAAGTGTGATGGGCGGGGAGGAGAGCGAATGCAGGAGGGACAGAAGGAGCTCTAGCTATACTAAGTATAGCTAGAGCTACGCGGGAAGTGGCGTTGTGTGGCAGCGGGTGCGCAGAGATCTTCAATCAAGACAGCAGCATTAGACTAGGCAACAAGGGGTTAAACAAGCTTGGGAGGTGGGACCCTTCACTATTTATTTATTTTTTTAATTTCCCACACTCTAAACAACAAAAAATTGTTTTAAAAAATAGATAAGGTTGCCAGGGATCCTTATACAGCCTTAATGCGGCTACAGAAACCCCTCGGAAACCCAATCATGAAATTCATTGATCTTTCTTTTGATATATGTTTATTTTCACTATCGTTAGGTTGCTACATTATCTGTCATTTACCGCATTTAAATGTATTCTTTTTTCCTATCGTAACTTTAAAATCGATTTTCTCCAAAACTATAAGGTCTTTTTGAAAAAAAAAAAAGTTTTTCCTCTTGTACCCACTTTCCTCCTTAACATACCCTGCAAATGTGGTAATACTAGCTTGTAGAGGGGCTTTGTTATTTAACCGCCACAAAAGTCGGCAAATAGTAGGCAAAAAAAAAAAAGCTCAAATATTTGAGCAAATTTTCGCTTGTTGAAAAGAATATTGACATTTTGTTCATCACTGCTAGCGCTAGCTACATGATTTTCCCCTTCCTGCTCCCTCCCACCCTTCTGATCGCCCCCGGCGATCACGCCCATAAGGAAATCCCGTTCTGAACGGGATTTCCTTTAGGGCTTCCTCCGTCGCCATGGCGACGAACGTCATGACGTCATCGACGTCATGACATCACAGGGACTCCCGATCCACCCCAAAGCACAGCCAGGCTGCACACAGGGTCTTCGGGGGGGCCCTCTTTCGCGTCAGGTAGCGGTGGATCGGCGGCAAGCGGCGGCGATAGGAGCAAACACACAGCTAGCAAAGTGCTAGCTGCGTGTTTGAAAAAAAAATTATCAAAATCGGCCCACCAGGGCCTGAGCGGTGCCATCTAGCATCTCTGGACGAGCTCAGCTCATTCAGAAAATCTGTAATGAAAAAAACTCCCCTGGGGGGGTACTCACCTTGGGTAGGGGAAGCCTCTGATCCTATTGAGGTTTCCCTCATCCTCCTCAATCCCACGGCAGCGGCGAAAATCCTCCCAGAGGGGCGGCGATGTAAATATTTACCTCCCGGGCTCCAGCGCAGGTGCAGTATCCGCTCTTCTGACGGTGATAGGCGAAAATAGCCGATCTCCATCGGGCAGCTCTACTGCACAGGCGCAAGTCTCCTGCGCCTGCGCAGTAGAGCGGACCCGACGGAGATCGGCTACTTTTGCCTATCTCCATCAGAAGAACGCAACAGCGCCCCCGCTGGTGCCCGAAAAGGTAAATATTGCACAGGCTGTCGGATTTGTCGCCTGTGCATTCCGGGGGCTGCAGCGAGACCACCGTGGGACGCAGGAGGACGGGGAAGCCTCGATAGGGTCCAGAGGCTTCCCTCTACTGAGGTGAGTACCCCCAGCCAGGGGAACTTTTTTTCAGTACAGGTTTTCTTTAAAAGCTAATGATAATTATTATAATCTAATAATTTTACCTTGTAGTCTACTTCAGAATGTATTTATTTTTATTTTTTGGGAGGAGGCTAGGAATGCTTTCTTCCTGTGTTTTTTAGCCACTTAATATGTTTTACAAAGTCAGGGGCCAGGGACGGATTTACATCTTGGGAGCCTATAGGCACATAAATTCTGGTGCTCTCCACCTTCTGCGCCCGCAAATCCCAACAAGAATGTGAGTAGTACCCACTCCCGGAGTATAGAGAGCTGAGCAGGATGGGTGAAAAGATATGGAGGGATGACTCAGGGTGCTGGACAAGAGAGCAGAAAGGGCTGACTGATTGCCCTTTTTCCCCCCAAACAGAAGGCAGTGTGTACCCCCAAATAATGTAAATAAGCTGAGCAGAGTGCCTCAAAACATTTCCCAACATGCCCCAATAGTGCCTTTGCAGGCCGTGGCAGTCAGTGGTGACTGCTAAAAAAGAGGCAGAGGTTTGATTTGCCCAATTTCAGCCCCCCCCCATATCAAAAACCATGTGGGCTGTTATGGTATGGTGTGTGGGGGGGGGGGGGGGCTTTTTACTGCAGTTGGCAATTAACCTACATTACTTATCAGTGGGCTGGCTGGCTTATCTAAAGGGGGGCTAATTTTGTTTTGAAAATAATCTTGTAACTCACATTTTCACAATGTGTATCATACATGTGCATGTACATCCAATGCACAAGCATGGAAATGTGTTTCATTGTATACATCGCCACAGGACAAGAACACTTCCATGCCAGAGTCATGACACAGCAGTAATATGCAGAAAACCCCAAGTTCTTGAATATAGAAAACTGTGCTCTACTCCATGCAAATGAATAAGTTGTCCATGCAGACATGAATCACTCTTCATAGCTGCTGTATTATGCCCATGCTCAGGAGAGTAACTATAGGGAAGCAGTCCCTGTGGTCATAGGGAAACCCATATCTGTGCTAGCCCCCCCCCCCCAATACTCACTTTCCCTTTTACTGACACAGGGGGGCACCCTCAAGATCAAGTGTCTTTGTGTGGCTACACTTGATCTTGAGGGTTATAGATGCGAAGATCATGATGGTCACACTAGTTTTATTACCCTTCAAAGATGAGCCGCTACGTTGTGATGGTCACCAAACACCAGCAAAGAAAGTGCCAGCAATTTGGAAATGTGGAGTCCCATCAACTTTTGCCCTAGGGGACCCATGATTCGTAGTTATGTCTAGGGATGGTCGGACATGCCTATTTCCGATTCCGCGGAAATTCCGATTTCTGCATTTTCTGCTTTTTCGATTTTCCGCTCTTCCAATTTCTGATTTTCCATTTTTTTCAGTTGCTAATTTTCGAGAAGTATTTTATTAATCATTTTTTTGCATCAGAGGAGGCAAAAAATGAAAAAAAAAGAAATCGTAAAAAGGGAAATCAGAAAAAAATCAGAAAAACGCAAAATAGTTCTGATTGTGTCTTGTGATTGGTCTGAAATTAAAATTTTGCAGAAAAATTCTGTATTCTCTAATTGGTCCAATGCTTCCGAGTTCTGTGATAGGGCTAAAATAACCGAGTTGCTGTAAATCGGATTTCTGGCCAATTCCTATTTATGATTTCTGAACACCGATCAGAAATGCTGATTTCCGATTGGAAATGTGGAAATTTCAATTCTGCTGAATCTGAATGAGCATACCGTCTTATGCCCCTACACTTGCCATATAAGCTTTAGCCCCCTGACTAGTATACACAATTCAAAGAGCACCATATGCAATCCTGAAGCTTAGTAAGTCAGGCCACATGTGTACTCAGCAGCACTGATAGAAATACTGGTCATTTCCCCTGATATGTCCATTGCTGGGGTGAGATAAATAGGTGTGATGCAATCTGGTGATCCATGGCTTTGCCCCGCCACCGAGACTCACAGTACTGCATAGGTGGAGAGTCCTTCACTTTACACCATTTAGATATCTTGAAATAATTTACAACAAGTTCTTAATTTCTCAGATATTTATTTCTTAATTGTGATTTACACTCTTAAATAATAGTAACACAAGCCAAACAACACACACAATAACCTATATATATATATACTGTATATATATACTATACAATAAAACCTAACTGTCCCTGCGTCATCCTTCCTGTCCCTGTCTGTGTGTCCGTGGGTTTTTTGTACTGCACACATGCGCAATACAGACAACCGTTGGGACAGGAGGACGGGCCAGGGGGACGGGTGGGTGCGTACTCGGTGGGCGGGAGCGCGCGCACTGACTGGCAGCGTGAAGAGACCTAGAGCCAGTTTTTATACATATATATATATATATATATATATATATATATATATATATATATATATATATATATACACTAGCAGAGTAGGGGTGCAACTACAGGGCAGTAGCCCCTGCAACCACAAGGAGGCCCAGAGCAGTAAGGGAGCGCCGGCTACTACTGTTACTTCACGCCCTCTGATTAAGAGGTCCATCCTTCAGATCAGGTGTTACAGGACTACACTTGTTATGGGTGTGACAATTACGATGGCCACACTTGTTTTATGATTAGTGCAAGATGGGCCCCTGGACCTCGAGGGTCACCAGGGGTAGGCAAGGGAAAGGGTGTGAACATTGGTGGTCCCCACCAAAGTTTTGCTGGGGGGCTCCATGTTTTATAGGTATGCCTGTGTACCAGAGCTGTTGTGCACAATCACAGCAATTCAAACAAGATTAAATACATAACATAATAACATATTCTTCATTGACCTCTATAGCTGCTAGAAAACATCAACGTAAGACTAAGATGGTTTTCATTTATTTGATTTGAATCTAACATGTAGGCTAAGTTCAAAGTATTAGGTTTTCTATAAAAACAGGGATGCAAAGGAGGCGACTGTGTTGGGATACTGTCGTTTATTGGTTCGCATCATAATGAACATCGCAAAGACTATTACAGTGCGATTTTTTTTTTGCATTAAAATGCCTCCATTACATCGCACTGCAATACCCCCACAGTGAACTTAGCCTCAACTGAAAACATGAAATCCCTGTCTACCACTAACTCATTATATAATTCACTCCAATTCACTAATACATGAACACACATCAAAAACAATAATATACTTCTAGTAATCTACCATAGTTATAAATCAGATGGTATGATCTTGTAAAGCAAAAGTGAAGTGAAAGACACTCTTTAGAATTGTTTAAAAAGTAGCCGTTCCCCAAAACTGATCACGCACTAAACAGAATAAAGATCAAAATGTTTTTTTAATTTTTTTTTTCTGGCTGTAACGGCTTAAAATGAACTGATCATGTGATCATAGACGGATCCTGGAAATCAGCGGCAGCGCCACTGAAGACGCTGGTGCTATATGAATCCATAATATTAATAATATATATTGCTATTGGAAAGCTTCCCATCCACTCACGCTCCTATCTACTAGTGATGAGCATGAATTTAGCATAATCATAATTTTGCATTGTAATTCACAATTACAATGCAAAATAGTAATGCAAAATTTTGAAAATCGTAATAAATTCTATAAATAAATCAGGGACTGTAATTTTGGCATTTTGCGTAATTTTTTATAGACTTAAAGGGAAGGTTTGCGCTGCTAAAAAAAAAACAAAAAACTGCACTCACCTGGGGCTTCTTCCAGCTCCTGGCAGTCGATCAGTGCTCTCGGTGCAGCTCCTCTCCCTCCGGGCGTCGAGCGGTGCAGAAGCCGACCTCGCCAGGTCGGCTTCCAGGTCGGCGTCATGTGCGTTCCACGGCGCGGGTAACGTGGTGTACGTGACGTCATCGGGTCTCTACTGCGCAGGCGTAGAACTACTCTACACCACGTGACCTCCCGTCGTGGAGCGCACAGAAGCCGACCTGGAAGCCGACCTGGCGAAGTCGGCTTCTTCACCGCTGGACGCCCGAAGGGAGAGGAGCTGCGCCGAGGGTACCGATCGACTGCCAGGAGCTGGAAGAAGCCCCAGGTGAGTGCAGTTGTTTTTTTTTAGCAGTGTGAACCTTCCCTTTAAGGAGTTAACCGCAAAGCCCCCATATATGCAATCATCAAAATTGCTAGGTTTGTTAAGGGGTATAGCAGGAATAAACCCAAATAAGAATTTTTCTAAAAGACCTTGATCTCAAATGTTGTAGGTAGTGTCCCGTATGCTAGAGGTGTGTATATATAGAATGCCTGTAAAACTGGCAGAGCATTCTGTGGTGTGCGGAGGGGCTTCTGGTAGTTGTGCTGCTCTTGAGGTACCACTAGCCAGTGGTGCTTGGAATCTGTATAGACTGTGGGGTGGAAGGGATGTGGGAAAAAGAAAGGAGAGTGCACTCAGAGTGTTGTAGTTAACCCTGGCAAGCCTGACCTTAGCAGCTGACTGACCATACATGTCTGTCAGCAGTCAAGCATTGTCCCTCTTAGAGCCAGGGACTCAGGCAGCGGGAATCCTCTCTGTTGGGGCAGGCGGTGTCAGCTGTTCTTAGTGGGTAACCACTCACTTGAGGAAGAGTGCGGCGGCCGGGTATTGCCATTGCCTCGCTCCACTCAAAAGTGCCGCTGGTATCCGATCAGTGGAGTGCCTGGATGCAATGCCTGTGGGCTGGTTCAGCCACACTCTGGTAGCCCACAGAAGTCAACAACACTCTGAGCGCGCTCTCCTTTCTTCTTCAGATCAGATGAAATACAGTGTCTGAATGGCAGAGTGAGCAAGCTGGGAGCGCCTTACTCTCTCACTCTGCGATTCAGATACTATGGCCCACAAGCAAATGCAATTCACTTTTTCTCCTGAGTTTTTTCTCCTAGGTCATAAGTGTCAAACTCCAGGCCTGGAGGGAGAGATCCATGCCAGTGTTTAGGATGGACTGAGAAATGGAGACATGTGTTCTACCTGATGGACCACACCTTTCCTAATTCAGTCCCATCAATTAATTTGAGCCGTGTCAAAAATGTGTGAGGACCTCGGCCCTCAAAGGACTGGTTTGACATCCCCGTCCTAGGTGATATTTTGACACGTTGTCATAAAATGCTTTACTAGCAAGCAAGAAAATGCTCAAAATAATTTCTATAGTTCTTTTTCACCAACTTTGAAGTACTTTTTCAATTATTTAATGTTTTAAAGTTATTTTAAAAATAATATGAAAATTATCTCCAAGGAGATAACTCAGAAGAAAAAGTTAATTGCATATGGGCCTCTGTGATTTGATGTAATTCGATCTAAAACCTTGGGAATATAGAAAGATAAATTTGGTTTTGAATGGATTACAAGCGGATCACATTTACTTGCTCCCTAGGGTCAGGCTCTGCAGTTTCTGTATTGAACAAACAGCCAGCAGCACGGCTAGCAATTCGGAAAAAATGGTTCCTTAGTTTGGTGGTTACATAAATCAAAAACATAGAATGAAGAACTGGAAAGATATTGCCAAAAAAAGTCAGCCACAAAGGTCCAAACACGGCTACAAATTGAGGTTCATTGAGAATGAGCAAAATGAAGCAAGCACAGCTCAGAAAAGAGATAATTGTAAATATGATGGTCTTGTGGTAGGTGCCAGCACTGTTTGACCCATTCTGACTGTTCTTCATCCTCTTCATGTGCAAACTGAGGGAAATGACAAGAAGAACCGAAGATATGAAGTATATGAGAAGAGGAAAAATGTTCCAGAAATAATGCATGCATAATACGGCCCAAGCAGTTTGTGAATCTATAGGCTTAGTGAGATATCTAAAGATCCAAAACAACAAAAACTGAGTGAAAGTGTATGCAAAGGGCAACAAAACAGAAGCAACAATCATGCAGGTGACCTTCTTTGATATGGTGGTCTTCAGACGTAAGGCGAAGATATTCTGGAAATTGGAGATCTTGAGACAGAAGAAGAAGGCGAGCAAAGCTGATAAATAGATGCTGGAATAGGATGAGGTCTGGAAACAGAGCATAGTTACTGAGTAAAATATTGCGCCTGACACTCCAGAAAGAAGCGTGTACAAGTAACCCAGTGTGCAGGCCAAAAAAATTATGATCCTGGAAATGCTGAGAGAGGTGATAATTTGGTCAGCAGCTGTCATTGAATTTTGCTTCAAAAAGTCCAGAACATTCACAGCCACAATGAATGTTTGGATGAGAATCCCAGACAAATTCAAAATTCCAAGTGCAGTAAAAGGAAGAATGAGCTGTGCTACAAGAGTATAATATTCTTCTGTTGTGTAGTTGGCCATCTCTGAAGTCACACACTAAGGCTATCTCTACAGCAAGTAATATTAGTAATACCTTATATTTATTGAGAGGGAAATGGCTCCTTTGCATGTATGATACAAATGACGCAGTGCAGAATCTTTGGCTGAATTAATCTCTATTCAAATAACCAAGATGGAAGTTAACTTGACTAAGTAAACCACAAAGGGATGTTTTGATAAGAGACAGATACCTCTGTCATAAATTATTGCTTGTGCTAGTTATTGCATTAACTGTGGCGTTAAAGCAATAATACTTTTAAAATAACTATAAAATAATCATAACCTTCAAAATATTTAAGTAAATAAACAAAAAAAAAACAAAAACACAGATTCATTGAGATTGATAAAGGCCCACTCCGTCCTTACAGAGCACCTAAAGTATAATTAAAACATCAAATAAGCTGGTTGTTCTCACCTAAATTATAATGAAATCTACAAGATGTACTTCCAAAACTCTCACTTGTACTGCACGTTTTCCTGCAAAACTCTATACAGCCACACCCACCATTGAAAAATTTGCCTTGGCACTTTTCCAGTCAAGCTCACAAATTGCCTCCCCTACTCCTCCTCCAGCCTAGTTGCATCAAGCAGATCTCATGGCCATTATAGGGTTTTTTCATGACATACCTTGGGCTATTTGTAGATGTCTGCAAGCCATGCCCAAGAGGATGGTGTGGCCTGTCCCCAGCAAATGATGTCCAGAATTGAATAGCAAGAATGCAGCTTGGTTAAATGTGATTATTTACACAATTATTAAAAGTTAAATATGGCTATTACTGTTTAGAACATATGTTTGACCTGAAGTACTCTTTAACAAATATTTCTAAACTCAATTTGGTGTAACTAATAACTTTGGCTTCCAATTGTGATGTAATTTTTTGATTAATTCAGAACGGGATTTACTGTTGGGTATTTGCGCCGGCGGCGATCGGAGGGGTGGGTGGGAAAGCGAAGGGAGGGGGGAAGCATGTAGCTAGCGCTAGGCTTGTTACATGTTAAAAAAAAACTATAATAAAACCCTCCTGCGGCCGTGCGCCGCAATTAATCAGAACGCCAGAGAGGTTAAGACTGTATAAGGATCCCTGGCAACCTTACCTATTTTTACAACTTTTTTTGTTGTTTAGAGTGTGTGAAATAAAAAATAAATAAATAGTGAGGGGTCCCACCTCCCAAGCTTCTGGGCTCAGCGCATCTCTGTAAGTATACCAATCTGAGGCAGCCTGGTGATGCGCTGATCTACCTTTTTTTGACTTTTGTATTTTGAATTTCATGTCACACCCAGGTTATGCATACGCAAGGTTTTAATTTAGTTAGAGCTAGGGCCCCTCCCAGGTGATGATGGCCTCATTGTGGTGGAAGGGTCGAGTACTTGATAATTTGCTTGCAAGCTATTATGGAAACTAACGTTGTCATAGATATAGTATTGCTAGGTATTGAATAACTTTCTTTACCTTACAGTCTATTGATTAGTCTAAGATTGATATTGATTAAACCCCCAAATAGTCATTGATCATATCTCTCAATATAGTTTGTTAAACTGCTTATTCTCTTGTGTAATGTGTTGCAATTATCTTTTAGCTTGTGTCAGTGGAAATACTAGGACAAAAGACAGACATATTGTCAACACTGGAGATTAACCACAAGACACTTTGTGATGCCAATAAAATGCCTGCTTGTGCAAAGTCAGCAATATCAGCACTGAGCCAGACTCTGATCTCATCTGATTTCATCATATTTATTTATGCACACTCCTAACACACCTCTTATTAATTATGTTCACCCCTAACACACCTCTTAAACCGTCCCTCCAATGAATAAACATGAATTATTACGTCATGTAATCTATAAAATCAAGGGCTGCGCCCCAATAAAGGATTTGCTAATTATGAATCTTATAGATATGGTCTCCGTGTCTCTCTGATTCAAGGTTTCTAAATGCATGCAGATGTGTACGTTGTCTACTAGTAGTCCTTGCACACTTTGTGCTGGTTGAGCAATAACTGTACTCGGAGGCGCCCTTTAGGTATGCACAATTTTTGGCGTATAATACAGATTTAGAAGGTAACGGTATGAAATCCTACCTTAAATGAAAAGTTTCAAACCGATATAGGATTCAATCATTTATTTAGCACTCGGACAACGCATTTCGCGACCATAAAGCCGCTTGCTCAGGTCAAGTAATCGTGCTATGGTTAAGAGCAGAGTATCCTGGGTGTTCAATCTCTACACCCTATGCGTTAGGGCGGTGCTCCTGTTACACAGGACACCTTTTTCCAGGAGCAGCGACCTAAAGGCCGAGTGGAGACGGTACTTATACACATGTGCTGAGAGTGGTTGCCATCTTAATCAACCCACTTTTGTGAGTATAATAATTTTTATGACCTTAATCCAAATACTGTGACGGTATTACGCGATATCGGTGTCTTGTGTTTTTTTGTTCTTTCCAGTCCGACTTTGTGCTGGTAGTCATATGGATGCAATCTGCCCTAAGTAGCGCTGTCCATTGATCCCTGTATGCATAAACTGTATGTTTTTTCCGGCTAGCTGCTCCCATTCAATAGTTTTGCATTAATGTTAATGTATATGCACAGCTTCTGTTTTGGGTACATGGTGCATTTGTTGTCTCGGGGGGGGGGGGGGGGGGGGGACACTCAGAGCATATCTTTATAAGTATACCAATCAGAGACGGCCTAGTGATGAGCTGATCTACCTTCTTTTGTCAGACATTTCGGTGCCTTCCACTGAATCCCCCTGCCTGTAAATCCCAACAAAAATGCAAGTAACTACCCCCAGAGTATAGATAGATGGGTAGGATGGGTGGAGAGATAGGAAGGGCAGACTCTGGGTGCTGGACAAGCGAGTAGAAAGGGATAACTGATTGGCCTATCCCCCAAACATAAGGCAGTGTGGACCTCCAAATAACATAAATAAGCAGAGTCCCCATAAACATTTTCCAGCATGCCCCAATAGTGCCCTGTACATCTGTGGCATTCAGTGGTGCTTGCTAAAAAAAGAGAAATATGGAGGATTGATTTGCCCCATTCCAGGCAACCCCTTAAATAAAAAAACATGTGGGCTGTTATGGTATGGTGTGGGGGAGGAACCTTTTTACTGCTTCTGGCCATTAGCCTACATAACTTATCAGTGGGATGACTGGCATCTCTAAAGGGGGGCTAATTTTGTTTAAAAAACAAAAACGTATAAATCCCATTTTCAGCAACGTGCATCATACATGTGCATGTACATCCACTGCACAAGCAGGGAGCTGTACACTCATGTCATTGCATACATCATGCAGGAGGAGAATGCATCTTGTAAAAACTCTTAATAGCTGCTGTATGCCCTTGCCCGGGAGAGTACCTATATGGGAGCAGCCCCTGTGGTCATAGGGGAACCCATAGCTGTGGACCCCCAACTACTAACCTTCCCTCTTACAGACACAGGTGGACACCTTCCAGATCGGGTGTTCTTGTGACTGCACTTATGGCTGTGAAGATGATGGCCACTATGAACCTTCAAAGGTGAGCCCTCAGACTGTGATGGTCACCAAAGATAGACAAGGGAAGGAGTGTGAAATTGGGGGGTCCCATCAAAGTTTTTCTTGGGGGCTCATGACTCGTAGTTATAGCCCTATCCTTGCCATACAAGCATTCGTTTTCTGACTTGTGTACACATTGCAAAGAGCACCAAATGCAGTCTTGCAGCTTAGTAACAGCAGTGGGGAAAGTTCATGTAAGCTCAGGACACCCAAACATCATACCAGTCGGTGCAGGATCAGGCGAGCCAAGCCATAGCGAAATGGATATGTACAAAAAGGATCCGCAATCCAGACCAGGTTGAAGTAAAAGGCTGATATCTTTATTCAAAAAATCCACAGACATGCAATAAAATCACTGGATCAACTCACGCGTATCGGGCCTACCATCTGCCCTTAGTCGTAGTTAAAAGTGAACCTGTCCAAGGAGAAATTTATGTGAAACCA